>NC_133146.1:57887849-58191349 GCF_048418815.1 Hemitrygon akajei
ACTTATTGTACAATCTTTAGGGTGCTTGTCAACTCGTTCTCAGTACTATTTTCATTGGCACAATTTGTCTTCTTCTAACATATTGGTGCTTATCAGTCTTTGGCAAAATAGCTTTTCAAAAAATTTGATTGCATTTTTTTGCCCGTGAATGTCTGTGAGAAATTTAATCTCAAGGTAGTATATGGTGACATAAATGTACTTTGATAATAAATTTACTGTGAACTTGAGCAAGTGTCCTCTGGTGAAGATAGAAAGCTGAATAGAAACTGTGTGTGTGTGTGTGTACACGCATGTGGGAGAGGGTTGTCAGATTAGTGGGAGAGGAATGGGATCAATGCCCTGCAGTGTTACAAGTAGACATGAAGCTCGTAGAAACTTGGTTTCAAGTTCCACATACTGAAAATCAGAGCTGTAGGTGGCTATCGCAAGTCTCCATACAGCTGGTGGGAGCAGTTTCACTCTTCCTTCGCGTTGACATTTGGCTTTGGTTAGGTTCTGGGAGGTTCTGGAGCCTGAGCAAAAGTGCTCTATGGGACCATTATAGAGGGAATTCGATCTCTCTTCAATATCATCCTGAGCACGTAGTAGATCCTAGACCTTGTAAAATGTGAATCAATGAATTATAACAAAGGATTAAAGCAGTCAGCTTCCTTATTCATTTAATAACAGGAAATTGGTCTCTGGGTTTAAACAGCAGCTGATCTCTGAAGATCTATCCTGGACCCAACATACTGATGCAGCTACAAAGAAGGCCTGCCAGTGACTATATTTCATGAGGAGTTTGAGGAGATTTGGTATGTCACCAAAGACACTCGCAAATTTCAACAGATGTCACATGGAAAGCACTCTAGCAGGCTGTATCTCCGCTTGATGTGGGGGTGGGAGGGGATCTACTGCACAGGATCGGAATCAGTGGCAGAGAGTTGTAAACTTAGTCAGCTCCATCATGGGCACGAACCTCTTAGTATCCAGGACATCTTCAAGGAGCACTGCCTCAAAAAGGCGGCATCCATCATTAAGGACTGCCATCATCCCAGGTTGTGCCTTGTTCCTATTGGTGCCATTGCCAAGGAGGTACAGGAGCCCGAAGGCGCACACTCAATAATTCAGGAACAGCTTCTTCCCCTCTGCCTTCCAATTTCTGAATGGACATTGAAACCATGAACACTACCTCACTACTTTTTTTATTTCTATTTTTGTACTACATATTTAGTACAATATATTTACCATAATTCACAAGTTTTTTTCTATTATTATGGATTGCATTGTACTGCTACCACAAAGACAACAAATTTCATGACATACGCTGGTGATATTAGACCTGATTCCAATTCTGATAATATTACAAAGCCAAAAGTCACAAATGAAAATTTCACTCGGACAGGGATTGTAAAGGCTTGCACCCAGGCCAGTCAACTGTACCAGTTCACAGATTAGATATGACGTGGGAAGACAATGGCATTCTTTCAAGAAAGTTGTTTTTTTTCATGTTTGAATGATGGAATCTGTTGATAAGAGAGGGTGTCCATAATAGGTTCAGTAGACAATGTCAATCAATGTACTGTAAAGCTCAATTTAACTTGAGAATATCAACCTTATGTTATGATGTGTGATTTTGGTATTAAATGTAACAGACACCAGGCACTTGGCCTTTGGGGACTGATAGGGTTGTTTACACACTTCTGACCTTCTAATGAGATGTGTGCAGGTCATATCTATTATATCACTTTCTGAAGTCCTTGTTTTCCCAAGGAGCTCTCTCAGCACATGCCTGCCACGTATCTAGATCCCAAAGAGCAGAAAACAAGTAACAGTCAGACCTTATCAGAGCATATTCTTCAGAACAGTTAACAGGAGATTATTCATTAATCCAAAATTTACCAGTGATCCAGCACATGGTGCATTTTATAACCCGTGACAGAAACAGTGGTTCAGTAATTCATTCTGAAATAAGACCTGAATGCTAAGAAGTTTCATTCGTAAACTCTCATTTATCTATCGAGAAGAAATGAAGGGTATAATTTTTTTTAAATTTCACAGCGTTGATGGACAGCTTTCGCCGCCAATAACCAGCAGTTATTGTCATCCTCTGCCATCCTTGGCTGGCGGAGGTACAAATGTTGCCTTGTACTGTTGTAATCAATATGGCATAGTCACCCTCTTTAGGTAGGGATTCTGCCTCTGTGCCTTGAGTGATGGGGATCTTTGTAGGGCCACGTGGGTGATTTGTGACTTGGAAGGAAAGTCACGGCTGAAGGTGTTCCCATGCCAAGGGCAGCCCGATAGCATAGAGGTTAGCATAACGCTTTTCAGTATGGGCGACTTGGGTTCAATTCCCGCTGCTGTTTGTAAGAAGTTTGTACATTCTCCCTGTGACCCTGTGGGTTTCCCCCGGTTTCTTCCCACAGTCCAAAGACGTAGTGGTTGGTAGGTTAATTGGCCATCATAAATTGTTCCGTGAATAGGTTAGGGTTAAATCGGGGGATGCACAGCTCAGAGGTTCTATTCCACGTTGTATCTTAATAAATAAGTAAAATCTTTCAGCTTCTCCTTCCAGAGGTCAGCTGGGGGAGTGCTGTTGAAGAAATCTGCTGGGTCCCATGCACCTTGTAGCTGGTGTGCATTGGAAATGTTTGAGGAGCTGGAAGGAGCACTGATTGAGTGGGGTGCTTTGTCTTTGGTGTCATCAGCCTGGTGAGTTGTGTGTTGCCTTGATTGTTAGTATCAATAGAGACAAGGCTAACTTTTACACAGCAGAGTGGCTTTCCTTCAGGATCTGCAGTTCTCACTGGTGAAGCATAGTTTTATATTTCAGCATTAGGGTAAATCAGAATTGCTGAAGGCAAGGAATCGAGCAGACCACTGAGGTGCGTTGGTGCCGGCTACAAGTGGAAGAAGGAGATAATATATGTGTACATATAATACCAAAACCTTCAAAGCACAAAGCTCGCACATCTCCATTCAACAGCAGCTGAGGATTCTGTGAATTAGCATCACCCTCAGATAATGGTAAAGTGTTTGACAAGGCTTCTGGGTCCTGAAACACAGGCAGGAGAATATTTAGTCTGCTTAAATAAGCTCCCGCTGATTTTCAGGCATTTGTGGTCAGTTGTTTTAAACAAAAGTGGCAAGAGGGAAATTGGAAATTCACGAGGCACCCCACTTTCCCTCGGGCTATTAATGCAAAGGTTTATGTGGACTGCTCAGATGATGGGAAGTCTAGGATCCTGGAACCATCAAAGTATATTTATTATCGAAGTATGTATGAAGAGTACAGCTCTGAGATTCATCCTCAGTAATAGTGCAACTACGTACGCGAGTTTGCAAACCAGCTCGTACTGTTGATGTCACTGTTCCCTCTAAGCGGCACGGGCGCGTGGCCACACGGCAACTGAAATGGTCCCGCACACATGGCCTCTCTTGCCATGCAGCTGGGACGCTCTTTTGTATCGTTGTTTTAACAAATTGCCACGTGGTTTTCAGGCCATGTCAAATTTTCTTGCTCAAAGCAATGGTTGATTTGTGCAGTTGTACGAAAAAATCTGAGGGAATGTTGATCGTTCTGGCCGAAGTCGAGTTTATTATTGTAGCACAAGCATATGTCTGTACGGGTGCAATAAAAATCTTGCACTAGCATCACACAAACATAGTATTAGTATAAGCCACGGGTTCCTAACCTGCGGTCCATGGACCCTTTGCTTAATGGTACTGCAGTATTCTCAAGACAAACGACCTAAACATCAAGGAAGCACACAATAAAAAAAGTCAATTTTAGTGCAGTGATTAAAGTGGCCATCGTCATTATTACTGTTTTCTGAACATATCCTGGACCCTGGAGATAACAGGACACTTGTACTGCTGATATCAGCAGTATTATGTGCCATGTTGATTGACGTGGCTGATCATGGTCTTTCCATGACCATGATTGTACTTGGCAAATTTTTCTTCTGAGGGAAGGAGTGCCTTACACCTCCTTTGGTAGAGGCACAACTCCACCCACAAGTGGTCACAGTGCTGCTGATGTCTAGTGATTAGTGTTGCTGCAGTTGCTTCAGGAACTGAACGATTGAAAGGAAGTAGCTGTTCTTGAACCTTGCAAGGGTTCAGGCTTCTACACCTCCTGCCTAATGATATTTGTGAGATGGTGGCATGGCTTGGGTGGTGGAGATCTTTGATGTCCAATGTTGCCTTTTGAGGCAGCCGATGGTAAATTGAATTGAATTGACTTTATTTCTTATATCCTTCACATACATGAGGAGTAAAAATCTTTACGTTACGCCTCTGTCTCAATGTGCAACATGCAATCAAAGTAATTTACAGTATAATAATGTATAATAAATAGAACAGTCAATGTAATATAGAAATACACTCAAATCTGTGTGAGTTAATCAGTCTGATGGCCTGGTGGAAGAAGCTGTCCCGGAACCTGCTGGCCCTGGCTTTTATGCTGTGGTACTGTTTCCTGGATGGTACCAGCTGAAATAGATTGTGTCTGGGGTGACTTGGGTCCCCAGTGATCCAATGGGCCCTTTTTACACACCTGTCTTTGTAAATATCTTGAATCATGGGAAGTTCACAACCACAGATGCGCTGGGCTGTCCGCACCACTCTCTGCAGAGTCCTGTGATTAAGAGAGTACAGTTCACATATCAGGCAGTGATGCAGCCAGACAGGATGCTCTCAATTGTGTTCTGTAAAAGGTTCTTAGGATCTGGTAGCCCATACCAAATTTCCTCAACCGTCTGAGGTGAAGGAGGTGCTGTTGTGCCTTTCTCACCACACAGCTGGTGTGTACAGACCACGTGAGGTCCTTGGTGATGTGGATGCTGAGGAACTTGAAGCTGTTTACCCTCTCAACCCCAGATCCATTGATGTCAATAAGGTCTAGCCTGTCTCCATTCCTCCTGTAATCCACAACCAACTCCTTTGTTTTTGCAACATTGAGGGAGAAGTTGTTCTCTTGACACCATTGTGTCAGGGTGATGACTTCATCTCTGTAGGCCACCTCTTTATTGTTTGGTCAATCAATGTAGTGTCATCAGCAATTTTAATTAGCAGATTGGAGCTGTGGGTGGCGACACAGTCATGGGAATACAGGGAGTAAAGGAGGGGATTTGGTACACAGCCCTGAGGGGAGGTTGGGAGGGATGTGCCTGTGATGTATTGAGCAGAGTCCTCAACTCTCGGCAGAGTAGTGTAATCTGAGTTTTGGAGTGAAAAAACGAGACTTGTATTTTAATGGGTTATTCCAGAAGCTTGGACTGCCCTTCCTTTGTAGCATTGTTAATGTACACGAGCTTCTATGAGTAGTAATGAACTTTTAGTAGGAATTTTGATTGAGGGAGGCCACCAAGAAAATCTTTGTTTCAAACTTGTCCATGGGATCCTTTATGTTTGTCTGAGACCAGACAGGTCCAATTTAACTTACGTTAAAGTCAGCACTCCCTCAATACTGTATAGAAGCATTGGCCTCAATTTTAGTTAATGGGGCTTAGTGTGGCACAGGAGGGGCCTGTCGAACACCAGACCAGTTGTGGTTTGCAAGGAAAATGTTTGGCTGACGGTGGTATGAATGAGAGTTTGCTGGATGAGTGCGGTATTGTCACAGATGGCAAACAGGGATGCTGGATGTATATAAACTGTCTGTAGGCCAGTTTAGTGTTAAACAGAACATTGAGACTATGCTCTCACACACACATCTGGATCAAGCAGGGTGACAGAAAGAAAGTGGTATCAATGCACTTGGTTCAATATTCCTAGCCAGGTATGCATAGCATTAATTCTGCCCTCGTGTCGATGAACCTGACAGTTGTGAAGTTCTGGCCTCAGTGTCGGAGAAGCCACGTATATTATACACAAACTACACTGCAGATGCTGTGCTCAGATCAAGACATACAAACAAGCTGGATGAACTCAGCAGGTCGGGCAGCATCCGTTGAAAGAAGCAGTCAACGTTTTGGGTCGAGACGAAGTCCTGACGAAGGGTCTCGACCCGAAACGTTGACTGCTTCTTTCAACGGATGCTGCCCGACCTGCTGAGTTCATCCACGTATGTTATACCCTGATTCTTAATTAGAAAGGAGGTACCAATTAGTCCTGTCTCAGTAAATTTCTCTTTCACTGGAAGAAACTGGAGAACACGGAGACGTAGTGGTTATCATGAGGCTGTTGCAGCTTGGGCATCACAGAGTTCAACTCTAGCAATCTCTGCAAGAAAGTTCATGCATTCTCTCCACGAATGCGTAGTTTTCCTCTGGGTGCCCCGGTTTCCTCACACAGTCCAAAGATGTACTGGTTGGTAGGTTAATTAGCCATTGCAAATTGTCCTGTGATTAGGCTGGGATTAAATTGTTAGGTTACTGTGTGATGTGGCTCGTTGTGCTGGAAGGGCCAAATCTGCGATGTATCTCAATAAATAATAAATATTTGGTTATCAAACTATTTATCAAGGAGATCTTTTTCTATGGCTTTCTTTGATGGAGACTGTTCTGGCCACCATTTCTGCTGTGGCCGGAAGAGTGAACAGGTAAGAGTGAGGAAAGTGGCAATGAATGAGGGTTAGGATCCAGGAGGAGTTTACAGATTCCCTCAACCTTGTTCACGGTTTTCATGGATGGATTTGGTTCTTCATCTGTAACCAGTCTGAACCATGGGAAAGCTGCCTCGAGGGAGGAACTGTGTTGAAATTGTAATTCTTTCTTCAGGCACTTCTGCTCACATGTGGTATAGGGACAAGGCAGGCAGGGATAGGATTCAGAAGTCGTGAATCAGGATTCAGATTTCTTGCACTTGACTCCATTTGGGAACAAGACCTTGTCTCATTCCCAAGTGGAGCTAATATTTCAGATTAACTCGTGGACCTGAAATTACAGTAATGGCCCTCTCCCCATATGTTACTTAATTGAATAAACACAGTTCTAGCCATTACTCACCAATGCGTTTTACTTTTATTGTTTACTTTTTGCGGTTCAATTCCTTTGCATCTAATAATGCTCTCAACTTGTTTTCTACCACTTCAGCCTTCGTTGTTTATCCAGTGCGGAGCAGCAGGTGGTAACTTCAAGTGAGTGAGCCTTATAGGCCCAAAATGGCTGTTTGCAGTTTGGGTATGAGACTCAGTTTGTTCCTTGAATAAGTGACTCTTGTTCTCCAGCGTTAGTAAGAAGTCCACCTTCAGGAGCCAATCAACACGGACCACAATTAATTTAAAAGGACGTTCTTAGCCTGGTCTGCTGCTGCATCAGTAAGGTGGTGGTGGTGGTGGTGGTGGGGGGGGGCGGGGGGCGGGGGGCACTGGATCAACTTCTGGAGCCAGGCAGGCTTGCCAAGAATAATTTTCCTGGTCCCTGAGGACCTTCGAGGCCTGGAGCAGACTCCAAGTTTCTCCCAGCTTGGCTGCTCAATTTAAGTTCACTGACAGAGTGCCTGAAAAGGGTCATAGAAACCTAGATAAATACACTTCTTGTTACAGGCTGCTCAAAATAGCCAGACCCCAGAAAAATGATCTCATTCCTGTTTTATTATTACTTTTGCCAGGTTTTTTTTTCCTTCTGCTCGTTGGTATTGGAGCAGAAAAGTAACCACGCAGAGTCTACAGCATCAAAAGCTGCTTTCTCCTCTTCCACTGGCACTGAAAGTGCCACTTAAGTGGGGCTTGCTTGAAATGTTTATCAAAGGTATTTGGCATTGTTTTACTCAATACAGGACAAAACAACTATACAAAAGCACAACTATCCAAATTGGCTCTTGCTTATGTGCCTCAGAAACATTTCCAAGTCATTCATTTTAACAGTAGAGTGGCTTTGTGTAAATAAATTGGCAATTGGAGCTCAGATTTCATTAATCTATGTCAAATGAGTTATATGTCACAGTTGCCTGATTTATCATTCATGAGGCGCAATGTTCTAATAAACAAAATACACAAGATGTTCTGAGATTAATGCACCCCTCTCCTATGACTGGCTTTCAACTAGAGAACTATCATGAGTGGTTGCTTTAAGTCTTAACCTGGGGTCCGTGGATAGATTCCAGGGGGCCTGTGAACTTGAATGGGAAAAAAATTACTTTTTATTTTCACTGATCTCCAACTGAAATTAAGCATTTCCTTCAATTATGAATGTAGGCACCAAACCACAGTACCTGTGACTTTGGTCACCGACAGAAATCAAAGATATTTTCATATCACCTTACAGTTATTACAAATATCTCAAACTGTCGTTTACAGCACGCTCATGACTACTTCAAAATTATGGTAATTATTAGATCTGCTGTTAGATCGGCCATGTTTGCAGTCTTGCTGTCTGCAGATGCCCATGCACCATAGCTGGCCAATGAACAGGCAGCCTAGTGAATGGATGTCCAATGTGACATGCTTGTTGCTTTGTCAAAGACTACCCCACTGTTTAATGTCCTTATTCAAGCTAAGCAACAACAGTCTTCACACAGATATGTCTTTAAAAATAAAATCTAATTTTAACTTGCTTATATTTTAAATGTATAGAGTTGTTACTTAATACATTAATAAAGAAGCACATATAGTATCCCAAATTTGTTTTTTAAATATTTTGATAACTGTATTTCAATATAATTGGCTTCCTTTGTAATCCTATGCATTTTATTTTATATATTTAAACACATTATTCTGAGAAGGGGTCCACAGGCTTCACCAGACTGACAAAGGGGTCCATGGCATAAAAATGGTTAAGAATCCCTGGTCTCCAACATACTTCATCAGATGATATCTCCTTCAAAGATACCTTCTCAATATGCATCCTTTTTGAAGGATTTAATTTTATGATTAGGATGAAGGGATGACAGGGGCGTTTTGTTTCCAATTAAACATGTGATGTGCAGTTAACTCTAAATTATATAATGCAGTTGATCCGAGGATCATCCTTTGTAAATCTAGCTAAAGTTGGAAGTACAAAGCTGTCTGTACTCAGATGTCCAGCTTTAGAAGTGGGAGCTCATGGTTAACCATGGAGCAAACAGGATTATTGCTCTTGTTTCTAGTGAACAAGCTTGCTGTAAGTATGGTGATGGATGCTGGTTACAGAGGGGGTTAATGCTTGACTGTTAAGTTCCCCTGTGATGAAGCAGGGCATTGATATACAGTACTGTGTAAAAGTCTTAGGCACATATACAGTGTATGACTAGGGTGCCTAAGTATTTGCACAGCACTGTATTTGCCACCATGGAGCAGAGAGCCAGTTTGTAAATCTGGTGGGAGCAAAGGATGTTGGGAATGGCAAGGATGGAAAGCCACGGGTGGGGTGTGGGACAGATTGATGCACCATCAATAACTCACGCTGAGACGTAGGAAGCGAGGTATCGGCTTTTATTGACTGGAAGAATGAACAACACTACATCCTGGGGAATGAGGCAGGGCAACAGGCCACAGTCGCCTTTATACAGGGGTCTGTGGGAGGAGCCACAGGAGCAGTCAGCAGGGGGTCAGTGGGAGGAGTCACAGGAGCAGTCAGCAGGGTCTGTGGGAGGAGCCACAGGAGCAGTCAGCAGGGGTCTGTGGGAGGAGCCACAGGAGCAGTCAGCAGGGGGTCTGTGGGAGGAGTCAGCAGGGGTCTGTGGGAGGAGCCACAGGAGCAGTGGGTCCGTGGGAGGAGCCACAGGAGCAGTCAGCGGGGGTCTGTGGGAGGAGCCACAGGAGCAGTCAGCAGGGGGTCTGTGGGAGGGGCCACAGGAGCAGTCAGCGGGGGTCAGTGGGAGGAGCCACAGGAGCAGTCAGCAGGGGTCTGTGGGAGGAGCCACAGGAGCAGTCAGCAGGGGGTCTGTGGGAGGGGCCACAGGAGCAGTCAGCAGGGGTCTGTGGGAGGAGCCACAGGAGCAGTCAGCAGGGTCTGTGGGAGGAGCCACAGGAACAGTCAGCAGGGGGTCTGTGGGAGGGGCCACAGGAGCAGTCAGCAGGGGGTCTGTGGGAGGGGCCACAGGAGCAGTCAGCAGGGGGTCTGTGGGAGGAGCCACAGGAGCTGTCAGCAGGGGGGCGTGTCCAGACAGGTATATGTAGTTCGCCACACAGATGGCAGAAGGGGAGAGCAGAGGGGCAGGGCTTAGCACAGATCCGGACACACCAGGCAAGTCATTTGATTCCATACAACTACCTTATTGATCATTACAGAATGTCTCTCTGGTGTTTCCTACTCCCTCCCCTCTCCCTTTCCCCTTTTTCCAACAATGATTCCCCTCTCTCTACCCCCTTCCCACTCTTAGTCCACAATAGATGCTCATATCAGAATCAGGTTTATCATCACTCACATATGCCATGAAATTTGTTTTTTTGTGTGGCAGCAGTACAGTGTAATACATAAAATTACTACATTACTGTGCAAAAACTTAGACACCCTTGCGATTATAAATGCCCAAGACTTTTGCACAATACTGTATGTTTCTGAGGCTCTTGCAAGAATAGTAACCTCTGCTTGACATACCAGAAACAGTTCCAAAGTTAAGGGTGAGGCCGAAATATTGGAGGAAAATTGATCTAATAGAAGCTACAGTGAATAATGACTTAAACTGGTATCTTAAGTGGTAAAGTGTCAATCTAATGGGAGGGGGTCAATCTCTTTGACCCCTCTACCATCAGGCAGCAGCTACTGTAACATTAGGACAAGAACTGTTAGGAAGGGAAACAGCTTCTTCTCGCAGGCTGTGAGACTACTGAACCCCTGCCATCACGTATGAATCTCATCATCCGTTCTCGTCACGTATGAAGCGCCAGTAGATAGATAGATAGATAGATAGATACTTTATTCATCCCCATGGGGAAATTCAACTTTTTTCCAATGTCCCATACACTTGTTGTAGCAAAACTAATTACATACAATACTTAACTCAGTAAAAAATATGATATGCATCTAAATCACTATCTCAAAAAGCATTAATAATAGCTTTTAAAAAGTTCTTAAGTCCTGGCGGTAGAATTGTAAAGCCTAATGGCATTGGGGAGTATTGACCTCTTCATCCTGTCTGAGGAGCATTGTATCGATAGTAACCTGTCGCTGAAACTGCTTCTCTGTCTCTGGATGGTGCTATGTAGAGGATGTTCAGAGTTATCCATAATTGACCGTAGCCTACTCAGCGCCCTTCGCTCAGCTACCCATGTTAAACTCTCCAGTACTTTGCCCACGACAGAGCCTGCCTTCCTTACCAGCTTCCTTACCAGTAGTGTTACACTGTTTACTTTTTAACTTGTAGCGTGTATGCACCTTACTATTTGTTAATTTATTTGGGGTAGTATTATTCCATGAGTTTTGTGTGTGAGTTATAGGTACCGTGCAGTGTTCTTTGGTCTTGTTTGGCAGTATACATGTGTATGGTTGAATGACAATGAAGTGAAGTTGAACTTACAGAATGGAGCTATAATCACACAATGATCTAATGGTTCACTCTTCAAAAAATTGCTTGACTCTTAGAATGGTGAAAACTTGATACTTACAATCTACCGATGCAGCAATGGAAACTTTTAATCATAATTAATTAATTAATTTATTGAGTAAGTGTGGAATAGGCCTTTCCAGCCCTCTGAGCCACACCACCCAGCAATCACCCAATCTAACCCTGGCCTAATCACAGGATAATTTAGAATGACCAATTAACCTACCAACTGATATGTCTTTGGACTGTGCGAGGGAACCGGAGGACTCAGACGAAACGCACACAGTCACAGGGAGAACATATAGACTCCTCACAGACAGTAATGGGAACTACATATACCTGTCTGGACATGCCCCCTGCTGACTGCTCCTGTGGCTTCTCCCACAGACCCCTGTATAAAGGTGATGGAGGTCTGAGCCCGGCCTCTCAGTCTCCAGGATGTAGTATGGTGGTCACTCACTGCTTGTTCCTTCTTCCAGTCAATAAAAGCCGATACCTCGTTTTTATGTCTCAGAGTGAGTTATTGATGGTGCATCAGGTACCATAAAGAGTTGTGCAAACTACTGTGCTGTATGATTCCTGCTCAACTACACAAACTGACAGACAACACTTAGTTTTGGAGCAATTTATAAAAGCTGAAGTGGTGGCTGTCCATCATATCTGGCGAAGACAGAAACCTGTGTGGGAGAGTTTTTAAAGTGGAAAAGACATTGCACCGGGGCAGTGCCACTCTCTCAAGCTCAGAAGTCTGGGTCCAGAGTATGAACAAGTGTCTCAAACTGGGGTCGTCCTTGGTTGCAATGGATGATCGCGAAGTCTTTTCAGGCTTGTCATGTTCTTCATTCTCGATGGAGTATTGTGGTACAGCCTGCCTGGCCTTTGGATCTCACTATAGATCTCATCCACCCAGTCCACCAGAGCCAACTTTGCATGCCAGGACAGGCACGTCCCTAATCGTCATTCGAAGGATGGTGTCTATAATCACCCATTCAATTCATTCTGATGACACAGCAACTTGATAATGATATGGATGAATTGTTTACATTTTAGCAGTTGGATTTACTGATGACCCAGCAGTTTAACGTGTTGGTTCAAGCTTCGGTTTATACATAAAGAGGTTCTTTGTCCTTAAGGCTGCTTGAGGGAGATAGTGTGTGGGGGGGAGGGGGTGGAGTGAAGAGGGTGCAAGTTGAGAAGCTGCAGCAGGGCACAACTGGTCTTTTGGGATGCTAGTGACCAAAAGAAAAATCAGTGCATCTCTTACACCAATCAGATTAAAGATCTACAATATACACAAGGAAGAACAGATAGTGGGTGGATTAGAGTTCAAGAGTAAAATATTTTTCGTGTTGCCACTTTCACAAGTCAAGTATAGTCACAGTCATAGAAAGATGCATCAGGGAAACATGGTTTTGTTCCATTGAGTCACATCGTTGGTTGGGGTCGACCATGGATGTGGCGTGGTACACAAGGCTGGGCAGTACAATATGGAGAGCAAGCTGTTGCCCATGCTGCAGGCTCGGCCTCTGCACACACCTGATAACCCAAAAGGACAGCAGAGACCGATACAGTTTGACACCAGCAGCATCACAGGAGCTGCCAGTCAGCATTGAACTCAATGTAGCACTGCCTTAGGGACTCCAGCTCCAGATTTTCAGTCGGAGTTTACTCCTGAAGCCTCCCCTATGAGTGGGTATAACCTCAAAGTTTGCCATCAGACATTTCCTCCTCCTCCATGGCTGACGAGTCCCATCTGCTGAAGTAACTGGTTTTAAGGCATCAGTAACCTGCCTTTGTCCCTTCTCCTTTCAGTAGAAACAGTTCTGCCAGGTTTAGCAGCAAAGTCACGTGTAAAGGCCAGGAACTGGACTTGGTTGTCAAGAGGCTATTTCAGACACACACCATTGGGAGCATTAATAGGTAGTGGGAGCTTATCCCCACTATCTCCCCTGGCTAAGACAAGCTTAATGAAGTAGTTGGTCGGACAATGATTTTGATATTAATTTGTAAACCTTGATGACTCGTAAGTACAGCACCAATTCGTCGTGGTTAGTGCAATCACTTTACAGCTTGTGTGGGGTGTTCAGGAAGGAGTAGCACCTCTGGTGAAAGAGCTTGTCATATCCATTCTGAAGCAGCTTATTCTCCTTGGGGACCTACCGGACACACTACCTTCACCAGTGGCTCCAAGAAGCTGTTTTCTTGCAACAGCAGTCTCATACTGCTTTGACATGGAGGCTAAACTAGGTGAGGGAAGCCAGCAGGCCTCGTACCCCAGTGAAATAGGGACACGTCTGAGCTAGCATGTGAGGTCCGCTCAGGCGGACTGGCTGGATGAGATCTGCAGTGAAATCCAACGGCCAGGAAGACGGTATCCGTGGAGAGTGAAGGGAACGACAAGGCACAGACGAAGTCACCGTAACCAAGGAAGACCTGAGTTCATGTTGTTTGTTTGTACCACTGGACCCGGACCTCCAAGATCGAAAGAGTGGAACAGCCCTAACGCAATGGCTTTAAATACTCTCCCGCTGAGGTCTCCTGTCATTGTTTGGTACGGCGAATATTATGCATTTGTGCACGGCAGAATCCCGTGAACATTCATGTGATAATGATTAGATTAATATTGATCAGGAAACTGGGAAGAATGTTCCTGCTCTTGGTTATTTTTAACGTGTAGTTCAAAGTAAGCTTTATTCAAAAACTGCATGCAGGAAGTAATCAAATGCAGCACAAGGGTTCCTTTACACTGATAGTCCAGGTCAGTACAGATCCATAGTGTTATCAGTTCTATGCATCGATAGTGCGAGCACATTCTGTATCCAGAGACCCAATGGCATTCATGTGGCCCCCTTTAGGCCCTATCAACATTTCAGTGTCTGAGAGGCTCAATGTCCAATGGCAGGACAACCTGAGACTGCAGTTCTTCCTTACCGAGCTTCAGTGAATCCCTTGGCATATACTCCTGCAGTCTACAATGTACCAGTCAGCAGTGTTCCCTTACGAATGTCTCAGTGTAGTGGAAAACTAGAACCTTCATACAGGCCAAAGTGCTTCTTTTATTGAGGCAGTGATCCTTAAAGCAGCACTTGGTGGGGGGTAGGGGGGGTGGTGTGTGTGTGTGTGCGTGCGTGCGTGCGCGCGCGCGAACAGCCCATGTAGAAAGTTCTCTTTATACAGTTGCTCAGGGGGAGACTTGGGAAGAACCGGGTCATCTAAAGTTCAAAGCTAAACTTTATCATTGAGGTACATGTATCTCACCATATGCAAACTGGATTCACTGTCCTGTGGGCACACCCAACAAATCTATAGAATAGTAACCAGAACAGAATCAATGAACGACCGCCCAACCAGGACGTTCAACCAGAGTCTGAAGACAACAAACTGTGCAAATGCAAAAAGAAGAAACAATAATATAAATAAAAAAACCCATAAGATGTTGGAGCAGAATTAAGCCATTTGGCCCATCAAGTCTGTCCTGCTATTTGATCATGGCTGATCCATTCCCATTCTCCTGCCTTTTCCCTGTGTCACTTCATGCCCTGACTAATGAAGACTCCACTAACCTCTGTCTTAAGTACACATAAACACTTGGCCTCCACAGTCGCCTGTGGCAACGGCTTCCACAGATTCACCACTTCAAATAAATATCAAGAACATGAGGTGGAGAAGAGGTGTACCTAAAAGAATTTTTTGAACAATTTTCTGCAGTGCACAGAACGTCGCCAATGATCATTAGCACCATCTTGCAATAATCTACATTAACGAGAGATCTGAATGAAATAAGCTCTTGTTACTGCTAGTGAGAGACAAATTACCCAGAACCATGCTGTCCCCTCCTCACTGCAAATGTGCACATTAATGATGGTACTTTATTGACTCTCCTCTCTTCCTCACCAAATTCTGGGCCATTGTGCATCGGTCATGCCAATGTTATGTTATGTCTGGGTCTTTTGAGTGATTGCCTGTCCAAGGTCAACTACTTTGGTGCAGCAAATCACAGGAACAGATTGTTAGGCCACCTCATGGCGCCACGGTAGTGTTACAGATAGCGCGACCCTGTTACAGTTTGGAGCATTGGAGTTTGGACTTCAATTCTGATGCACTTGTAAGGAATTTGTACGTTCTTTCTCATGCATGTGTGGGTTTCCTCCAGATGCTCCGGTTTCCTCCCACAGTCCGAAGACGTACTGGTTAGTAGGCTAATTGGTCATTGTAAATTGTCCCGTGATTAGGCTAAAGTTAAATTGGTGAGTTGCTGGGCAGAGCAGCTTGCTGGGCTGGTTGACCCTGTCCTGCACCAGATCTCCAAATAAATAAAAATAAATTAAACCTGCATGAAAATATATTCATTTTATTTGTTGCACTGTTACACCAGCTTGTTAATACAAATATCTATTCAGCCAATCACATGGCAGCAACCCAATCCATAAAGGCATGCCGACATGGTCAAGAGGTTCAGACCAAGTATCAGAATGGGAAAAAAGTGATCTAAGTGGGATGATTGTTGGTGCCAGATGGGGTGGTTTGAGTATTTCAGAAACAGCTGATCTCCTGGAATATTCTCACACAACTGTCTCTACAGCAGTCTTTCCCAATCTTTATTATGTCATGGACCCCTACCATTAACCAAGGGGACCATGGATCCCCGCTCTACAGTTTTACAGAGAATGGTGTGAAAAACAAAAAAAGAAATCCAGTGAGCGGCAGCTCTGTGGGCGAAACTGCTTTGTTAATGAGAGAGGTCAGAGGAGAATGACCCAAATGGTTCAAGCTGACAGGAAGGCAACAGTAACTCAAGTAAACAGGCATCACAACAGTGGTGTGCAGAAGATCATCTCTGAATGCACAAGACGTCAAACCTTAAGTGAATTGACTACAGCAGCGTAGTGTAACTAATAAAGTGGCCACTGTGTGTATGTTCCATGTGTTAACTCAGTATGGAAAAACAATGAGGGAATTCTGAAGGTGATGGTGATGGGGCAATAGAGCAGGAAAGGTAGAACTAGAAATCACTCAATAATAAACATAGTCAAGAGTAAATGGGAAGTCTATCTTGATAATGAGCTTAAACTTCATTTAATTTTCAAAAAGATATTTTTGTATGATGACACATCTCTTTTAGTATATTTGTACATTACTTAGCTGTTAATCCCTGCTGTCACCTGGTCCAGGAAATTGGCAACCTCCTCAATTTTCGGAGCTTTGCAAGTTTTCAGCTCACAAGCTGTAATGCCAAGTCAAGCATTAAAATTGCAGGTGTGCCTTTGTAACTGTGAATTAACTATCAAAGATAAATGTTCGAAACAATTGTGTCAGAAAATTAAAAAGCTTCAAGCATTACCTGTTTGTTCCTTTATATTGTATCTTGCTCCAGATTTATTTTAATTTCTCGTGTAATTAATTTTGTGTGTATTTCCTGCATCTCAACATCTATTTGGTGGAGGAGAGGACATTTGCTAAGAGAGGACTGCCAAGAGTATTTTTACAGCACAATCCAGTGTGTGTGGTCTGTTTAAACTGGAATTGGGCTAGACCTGGGGTTCCCAACCTGGGGTCCATGGAACCCTCAGTTAATGACAGGGGTCCATGGCATAAGCAAAGTTGGGAACCCTTGGGCTAGACTCATCTAAATCGAATGGGAGTTGTAATGGGACAGAGGGTGAGAAATAGCATAGGATGGCACAGTGTAGGAAATAGGAGCTTCCAAGACTTTAGATATTTTGACAGAGTCATATCTGGGTGGTGGGTGGAGATACCTCTCTAGGTCACCCTTGGGTAAGGTGTAGCACTTGCTTAACCCTCAATCAGGGTCATGAGAAGCCATGGGAGCAGTTGGTGGATGGTTGTATGAGCAGTTGGTATGTATCATAAGTCCTGGTTTTGCCACCACTGATGCCAGGCAGGCAATCTCTGAAGAGTATTGATAATGGCTGGGGTCACCCGTCTTGTAAAGCCTCTGCCCAGTGGCAAACCACTTTGTAGAAAAATTTGTTAAGAACAACCGTGGTCACAGAGACCGTGATCAACCACAACATCCAACACGGCACATAATAATAATGATGATGATGGTGATGATCATGTCAGGAGGATTAATGAGTGACCTTTTACCTCCTCGGGCCAGAAATCTTTGCAGACACATGTTCAGAAAACAATGCAAGTAAATGCTCAACAGTATTTGTTTGAGAATGCTACGATTGTAGCTACTGTCAAAGTAATTTTTCTGTGTTGCTAATGCCAGGAGTGTACCTGAATACAATGATCTTTTCGATTAGATTAGCATTGTTTATCGTATGTGCATCAGACCGTACAGTTGCTTGTGTCAATGACCTACACAGTCTGCGTGTCACCATGCTTCCAGTGTGAACATAAAATGCCCACAATTTACTCACCTTCAGAACGTAGGAGAAAACTGGAGAACCCTGAGGAAACGCATGCGGTCACAGAGAGAACGTACAAACTCTTAACAGACAATAAAACCCCAAATGGTGATCAGGGCCATTGTAAAGTGGTTGTGCTAACCGCTATGTTTCTGTGCTGCACCATATGAGTCGTCAATGTCTACAAATTAATCTCAAAATCAGTACCTGACAAACTGGTTGCTTAAGACTGTCATAGACAGGGGAGGCAGTGCGGATAAAGCCCCACTACCTAGTGAATGCTCCCAAAGGTGTGCATCTCAAATAGCCCCTGATAACCAAGTCCAGCCCCTGGCCTCACTTCACTTAGCTTAGCTACTAAGTCCAGCAGAACCATTTCTATTGACAGGAGAAGGGGCAAAGGTGGGTGACTGGCACCTTAAAACCAGTTGCTTGGGCAGATGGGGCTATTCAGCCGAAATTGGCAGCTCATAGAACAAAGAGCATGGAAATTTACAGCTCATTACAGGCCCTTCGGCCACAATGTTGTGCCTACTCCAGAAACGGCCTAGAATTTCCCTACTGCATAGCCCTCAATTTTTCTAAGCTCCACGTACCTATCCAAGAGGCTCTTAAAAGACCCTATTGTATCTGCTTCCTCCACCGCCGCCAGTAGTGCATTCCACTACTCTCTGTATGAAAAACCTTGGATGTCACATCCCCACTACTCACCAAGAAAGCAGCATGCTACGGCGTATGCTGCAGTAGATGCTTATTCGGGAGTTAGATTGTCCCAGAAACAGCCTGCTCAGGAGATTGCTCAGGAGTTGTAATGGCAGTGGCTTCATAGACCACATATCTACTATTCTGATTTTCTCCCATTCATAAGTCAAACCTGAAGACAGAATATAGTACTAATGGAAAGACTCCTGGCAGTGTGGAGGATCAGAGTCATCTTGGGGTCCATGTCCATAGACATTCAAAGTTGCTGCACAGGTTGACAGTGTTGTTAAAAAGGTGTATGGTGTGTTGGCATTCATCAAACGTGGGATTGAATTCAAGAGCCGTGAGGTAATGTTACAGCTATATAAGACCTTAGTTAGACCTCACTTGGAGTACTGTGTTCAGTTCTGGTCACCTCACTACAGGAAGGATGTGGATACTATAGAGAGAGTGTAGAGGAGATTTACAAGGATTGGAGATCATGCCTTATGAGAATAGTTGAGTGAACTTGGCCTTTTCTGCTTGGAGTGATGGAGGATGAGAGGTGACCTGATAGAGGTGTATAAGATGCTGAGAGACATTGATTATGTGGATTACCAGAGGCTTTCTCCCAGGGCTGAAATAGTTAACATGAGGGGGCATAGTTCTAAGGTGCTTGGAAGCAGGTACAAAGGGGATATCAGGCATAAGTTTCTCACACTGAGAGCAGTGGGTGCGTGGAATGCACTGCCAGCGATGATGGTAGAGACGGATACAATAGGGTCTTTTAAGAGACTCTTAGATAGGTACATGGAGCTTAGAAAAATAGAGGGCTATGCAGTAGGGTAATTCTAGACAGTGTCTAGATAGGCAATGGTGCAACCTGCGGCTCGTCGAAGTTATTCTACAAGGCCACCGGAAAAATGGGCTGAAAAGTGGCAGATTAAATTTAATGCAGGTCAGTATGAGGTGTTGCACTTTGGGACAAACAAGGGTAGGACTTGCAGGGCTCTGAGGAACAAAGGGATGTAGGAGTACAGATCCATAATTCCTTGCAAAGTGGTGTAATAGGTAGGTAGATCACAAAGAAAGTTTTTGGCACAATGGCCTTGATAAAATAGAGTACTGAGTAGGGGAGTTAGAATGTTATGTTGAAGTTGCATATGACATTGGTGAGTTCAAATTTGGAGTACTTTGTGCAGTTCTGGTCACCTACCTTAAGGAAATACTGTAAAACAGTAAGCTTGAAAGAGAACAGAGAACATTTACAAGGATGTTGACAGGACTTTAGTTATAGAGAAAGGTTGAATAAGTTAAGACTTTATTTCCTGAAGCATAGGAGAATGAGGGGAGATTTGGTAAACAAAATTATGAAGGGTACAGATAGGATAAATGCAAGCAGCCTTTTCCACTAAGGTTGGGTGAGGTTAGAACTAGAGGTCATAGGTTAAGGGTGAAAGGTGAAATGTTTAAGGGCAACCTGAGGGGAAACTTCTTCATTCAGAGCATGGTGAGAGTGTGAACCTAGCTGTAGCGGAGGTGGTGAATGTTTCCCTTACTCTACCACGATGTACTGAAGTGATGACCTAATCTGTACTGGTGGCATGCAAAACAAATGATTTTCACTGTACCTCGGTATGTGTTTTTATAATAAGCATTTACCACTGATTAGCCATGAGCATATCAAATGCCAGGACAGGTGTAAGGGGCAGGATGGACTACCCCAGCTCCTGTTGTGTAAAGCTACGGCAAGACTGATGAGAATTTTCTTTCTTTGTCTTTACATCAGATGCTCTTAACTACTTACAGTAGTCCTCCAAGAGGAACACAACCTTGTCGTGGTTTGCAGGCTTGCGTGCCTCAATGACCCAGAGAGTTATGTTGGCTGGAGTCAGGGCTTTATGCTTTGGCTCTTGGTAGGGTCACCCATGTCAAATAGGTCAAAGGGTAGAGGCCACACTAAGAGTGGTTCACGGTCCTCCAGGTATGGGGGTTCAGATCAGCGCTAACAGTCATGAGTAGTAAAATAAAATTGTTGCTAAGGGTCTCGGCCCAAAACGTCGACCGTACTCTTTTCCATGGATGCTGCCTGGCCTGCTGAGTTCCTCCAGCATTTTGTGTGTGTTGCTTGGATTTCCAGCATCTGCAGATTTTCTCTTGTTTATGAAGAATCCTTCTACATCTGGGACCTGCATGACTGGCAATAGATAAAACTGAGAGGAAGCTACTGACATGATGAAAGAAGCCCTGAATTTCACCAGGGACTGAGGACCTTCATTGCTGTCCTAAACACCAGTGGCAGCAACACACATTCACAGTAAACATTCGCTGAAGATATTGAAACTCAGAGTGACCGTTGAGAGCTACCAAACTCAAGAGATTCTACAGATGCCAGAAATCTTGAGCAACACACAAAATGGTGCAGGAGCTCAGCAGGTCAGGCAGCTTCTAAGGAGGAGAATAAACAGTACATATTTTGGGCTGAGACCCTTCAACAAGTCTCAACCTGAAATGTTGACTGTTTATTCTCCCCCAAAGACGCTGCCCGATTTGTTGAGTTCCTCCATCATTTTGTGTGTGTTCCAGTCTTTTGTGGATTGGAAGCAACCGCCAGGGGCAAGAAATCAGCAATTAAACGGCGATTAATAAAGGATCTTTTCAAATACCCCTGTAGGAGACTCTCTTGTTCTGCTGATTGCATTTGTTGAGGTGCTCGACAGGCCTCCAAATGGCAGCAGAGCTATAAAAATCAGTACTCGATGCAGATTGACACCATGATCTATAAGTTTTGCATTCTTCCTGTTAACAGTCAAGTTTGTGTTAACCCCTTCATTGACATGAAGATAGGCAGATTCTACTCAAATGTTTGTGTAAGCACCATGAATGCCATTTTGGTATCTAAAAGGCTCTCCTGACACCCACCAATCACATCACCGATATGAATTTTATATCATACAGTGTATCCTTTGTTTTTGAGCACTGCAGCACTAGAATGGTGCAAAGTTTTAGTCACAAGTTTATCTTTGATTATTTTTCACCATCTGAACAATGAGGAGCTTTCAACTTAGACTTTGCAGAAGTTTCTTTGGCTCCGGCATCTTACTCACGTTTCTCCCCTTCAAGCGGCCTCTTGCTTTCACAACACTTCTTCTAATTCAGCGCAGGACAAGAGAGGGGACTAGAGAGAAAGATTAGCCAGAGATTCCGCAACTTGATGCCAGTGCTTCTGTCCAGAGTCCACGGGAGGCATACCTTTTAATTTAACAAAAATTGTTGTGTTGGAACAACTGACTAGTTTGAACCAGTTAACCCCATCCACTCTGTCAGAAAACCGTGGTTCAGCACAGTCAATCTGTATTTCATTAATGCAGAGTTTGTGGATGAAAAACATTTTATCAAATTACACCAATCATGCTGGAATAAACAATAACCCTCGCCTTTAAAAGTCACCTCAATTAACTTTAGACTAAGGTAACAAAGAATCAGTTTATATGTTATTTATTTTATAATCATTTCACTTAGAAAAGCAAATGACAAAATGTCAAATCTAAATGCTGAGAAGAGCAATCATTTCCAGAAGTTACTTGATATACAAGTACTCACTTTCAAGGACTCTTCATCTCATGTTCTCGATAGTTATTGCTTATTTATTGATTGATATGTTTATTTATTTGTTGCCTTTTGCACACTGGTCATTTGTCTGACCTGTTGGTGTGGTTTTTCATTGTTTCTATTGTGTTCCTCGTATTTACTGTGAATGTGATGCTACATTCATTCCACACTAACACATGGAAGGAAATGTTGGACAATATCAAAGTAAAATGAGGGAAGACTCAAAGCTGCAGAAATGTGGTTTTTGAGAAGAATGGTGAAAGTATCGTGGAGGGACAGAGTAACAAATGAGGAAGTGTTGTGAACAAATTCCAAGATGGCGGCGGCCACTCCGGAGCTGATTATCTGTTATTTGTGAAGTGGAGTGCCATGCGCAATCATAATCAATTGAAAACTGATGTGGGAGCACGGAGGAACATCGGGAGATCTCCAGGAAGACCTTCTTCATTGCTGCTGTGAGGTCTGGGACTCTGCTGGGAAGAACAGGCCCCCAGTCCTCAGGGTCGCGTTGCCGATGGCCGTTGGTGGGGCCATCTTAATATGCTCGGCAGAGGATGGTGCTCGGAGAAGCTGTGCCGGAGGGGATGGTCGTCAGCTCGGAGGTTCGACGGACTCGGAGTCCGCTGCGGTCAGGTCGCTGTCAGTGTGTGCTGTGTCTGCGAGGCTGAGTCGGGCGGCGCCGTGGAAGTCCATAGTGGGGGTATTCCCTTCTGCCACCGGCGTGGGATGGCGAGTCTGTGGGGACCCTGGGGACTTGTGGAAACTGCGTGGTGATTTCTTTTGAACTTATGTTCTTTTAACATCTTTGGACTATTTTTACTGTGCCCATGGTCTGTTTTTTTTTAATCAATTATGCTATTGTTTGCACTGTTGTAACTATATGGTTTTGTGCAGGTCTTGTAGCTTTAGTTTTTTGGTCTTGTTTGTCTGGTGGATTTGGAGCTCCTTTCCGGGGAACGCGCTAAGATGGTAGCGCGATATTAATACGCAGCAGCCTCTCTGGACTCTGGATTTGGGATTGCCAAACATTATGTGGATTTTCTGGTGTAGTCTGTTTTGTCATATGCTTTTGTGATATAATTCTGGAGGAACGTTGTCTCATTTTTTAACTGCATTGCATTTGTGGTTTCTAAATGACAATAAACTGAATCTGAAAAGCTGGAACAAGAAGAGAGCTGACATCATCAATCGGGGAATGGCAGCTGGAATTTCTAGGATGCCTACTTAAGAAAGAGAAGTTCGAACATCTCGCAGTGACGGGAAGAAATGATAGAAGAAAAGTTGTAGTCAACAGCATATGACATTCATCAAGGGATGGACAGGCACACATTTTGAAGGGCTTATTAGAATTTCTCCGACTAAACACAGACGGATAACCATGATCACTCATGTCATGCAACACAGCATATAACAATGATGATGACTGTGAATGCCTACAAGAAAATGAATCTCAAGGTTGTATTTGGTGACATATATGTACTTTGATAATAGATTTTGAACTTTGAAGGTTGGTACCTCCTGCTTAGGTTCATAATGGACTATAGTAGGCTGCATGATGAACTCATTACACTTCCACTGGGAGATTCTTTCTTTTGCCTTTTGACAAGAAGATAACCTCACTTGCAGAGTGTTTTACAGAAGAGATTAATTCTGTTCTGTTGAATTGTGTGACAGCATAACCCAAGTTATTATGTGCAAAATCCAGATAATTCCTGTTAAAGGAAAATAATGACAACTCCGACAGTCTTCCCAGTTCCCTGTGGGGAAACGGATGATGGATATCATCAACGTGGTGCCTGAACCACGCGGATCAGTGTCCCAGTCAGAAAAACAATGGGAATGTGAATATTGGTGCGGAGTGTTTTTTTTATAATCTGGTATTGCTGCTGGGTTCCTGAAGTGCTTGCCCTATTCAGCTGGCTGTAAGCCAAATGCAGATCAGCGGGGAATTGATCTGCGAAGGTCGATGGCTTGGAAGACCCAGTGAAAACACTGGCAGCTGGCTCTACTGAGGCAAAGCAGTTTTACAGTTGGCTTGCAGCCAGGTGTGCAAGGCCTGCACTTTGGGATCCTGTTGGTGTTAGCACACATCTCCAGAGAAACCATCTCCGTCTGATGCACTGAACTAACTTCACTGAGCCACCAGGCTATTTCTGCATCGTACAAAACTCTCTCCACTGCCACCTGTGCCCACCTTTTCCTCAAAGATACTCTTACATTTTGTAACTTCAAAACATTAAACTAATTCAAAGAAAAACACAGGAGTCTGATATACGGGTCTAACTTCAAGCTCACTTTAAGTGAGGTGCACCCGTATCACATGGTAGCGTGATGACACATGCAATTCACGTATTTATACATATAACCCATAATGAATTATTTAAATGAACAAGAATGCTTAATCAAATAATATATATCCAAGATTACTCAAATATTATTGAAATATTAAGTACACAGCAGATACAGATATCACTGTGCAAGATATTAAGTTTCCAGTGCTGGCCAGGATTGAAACGTTCTTTAAAAACTGATAATCTTATTCACTGGTTTCAGTGACATGCTGACGCTCCAGCGGGCTGTACAGGTCCCACATGCAGAGCTTTGACACCATTGTGGGGCTCATCAGATTAGTGGTTCAAATCATTTATCATTTATTCCCAACGGATATAGGCTGCAGATTTTGTTTTAGACCCGCTTACTAAAATACATAGAGAAAATTCAAATTTATTAACTGAAATGCTCTTGCCAAAGAATTTAGCAATTTAACAGTACGTTGATAATTGCATTGTCAATTAAGATACTATAACCACAAGAGAATCTGCAGATGTTGATACTGTGCAAGTGTTATCTTTTGTAACCTCCAAACATTGAATTCATTCAAAGGAAGATCCGGGACTCTGAGATTATGGGTGTAACTTTGAGTTTACTTCAGAAAGGTGCTCACAAAGCACATAATAGTGTGATGATGTATGCAATTAACATATTTTTACATATAACCTGAATTAATCATGTAAATAAACACGAATACTTAATCAACCAATATACTGTATAAATGTATAAGTTGATTAAGCATTCATGTTCGTTTAAATAATTAATTATGGGTTATTTCGATAATATTTGAGTAATCTATTGAAATATTAAGTATACAACAGCAAGCTCCCTAGTTTTTGTGTCAGAGGTTTACAAGTTGAAATGGGCCCATATGTCATCGCTGCATCTTTCGTTGGCATTTGGCACTGTGTGATCAGTGGGAGGGTATAGAATTGGCATGGGGTAATGGTGTCTGTCACATAATCAGTGCCTTTTCGGTCCTTGGATGAAACAGCAGCCGTGGGGAAGTACTGCTGTTCATTGCCTGGACCCTGCCTTCCAATTGGGGAAGCCCAGGTTCCTGTGGGAAAGGGGTTAGAGAACCATACCTACTGATTGTCCACTCAATGCAGCCTGTTGTGCAGAAATTGGCAGCTACGTCAGCCTACATAATGGCTGGAAACTGGTACCCATAAAGTCTTCTGAAATGTTCTGATAATGCGCATAACTTTTTTCTTTACTTGGGAAAACTAACACTGTTTTGTGTGAAAAGAACGATGCATTTGAACATTATTTAAGCTTAGAGTTCAAGTAAGTTTATTATCAAAGTACATATATGTCACCATATACATCCCTGAGATTCAGTTTGTTGTGGGCATTCACAGTAAGTACAAGAAACACAATAGAATCAATGAAAAGCTGCTTCCAACAGGATGGGCAAAGAACCAATGTTTTTGCAATTGTGCGAAAACAAAAATAAAGAAAAATATAATAATAAATGACCAAGAAATATCGAGAACGTGAGATGAGGTCCCCTTGAAAGTGAGTCCAATGCTTTTGGGAATAGTTCAGTGATGGGGCGAGTGAAGTTATCCCCTTTGGTTCAAGAGACTGATGGTTGCGGGGTAATAGCCCTCAAAGGGGTAATAAGCTCAAATGCTCCTAGAGCTTAAATTGTGTGCATTATGCATGTGAACACTTAAAGGTTTTTGCAGAAGCTAATTGCTCCCAGATGCTTCAGTAGAATTCTCCTTGGAGCAACGCTCGACTAGGGAAATAAGCAGAGGACGTTTCGAACTGGACAACCTGACAGGAGGAGTGTGGGAAGGAAGGAGAAGGCCATGACAGCTAAGACAGTTTAACAAGCATCGGTGAGGAACAGTGTGTGTGAGATCTACACTTTAATAAGAACATCCTCTTGGAAATCTGCCACCTCTGTAATCACAGCAACAACCTGGGAGCAGCTTAACGACTGCTTTGTCAATGACTGTTAAAGTGAGAGCACACTAAGGGCATGACCAAAATTGCTTTCCAGCCTGCAGTTGGAAATATTTACAATATCACAAATTTTATCTTGCAATGCAAGGATAGGGAAGCCCCTGAAAGTCTCTTCTCAACAATTACATTCAGTTTTTTCTTGCCAGGGTCTAGCCAGCTGAGTGAGCACCACTAGTTCAGTAGAAGCCAATGAATACACGTGGAACTTTTTGCAGGCATTATGCAGTCTAAAATCAGCTCTGTGTCATATGAGAACTGCTCAGATTCATACCTGTGGCAAACTATTCAGGTTATTACTCAGTATCGTCACAGAGGTCTTGATACCATTTCTCTGCACTGCCATTTACATTTAATCTCCCTTTGTAAACCCAAAGATGGTGAGCGTTTGACAAAAGCTATTTGCAAACCATTTGGCTGATGGTTCCTGCACCCTTACGCAGCAGCTTTACGGTGAAATCCATGGTGTGTCACAAAACCTGACAGAATAGGCCTCTGGCTGCCCCAGACCATCTCTGAAGGAGCCCCTTCGTGGTTGGTGGAATGGTTTGGTGGTGGACTGCATATTATATAGCTTCATCATCTTCAGTGGATAACTTATTATCGTCCGGTATGTGCTGTGTTGTTTGACATGAGAGATCATGGTCTTTCCATGACCATGATTGTTCTTGGCAAAGTTTTGTACTGAAGTGGTTTGCTATTGCCAACTTCTGGATAGTGTCTTTACAAGACAGGTGACCCCAGCAATACTCTTCAGAGATTGCAGCAATACCTCAGCAATGCCTGCCTGCCATTGGTGGTTGCATAACCAGAACTTGTAATGTGCACCAGCTGCTCATATGACCATCCAGCACCTGCTCCCATGGCTTCATGTGACCCTGATGTGGGGCTAAGCAGGTGCTACACCTTGCCCAAGAGTGACCAGCAAGCTAGAGTCATTGAGTCATAGAAAAGTACAGCCCTTCAGGCTATCTAGTCCATGCTGAGCTATTTAAACTGCCTTCTCCCATTGACCTGCACCCAGGCCATAGCCCTCCATATCCCTTCTATCCACGTACTTATCCAAACTTCTCTCAAACATTGAAATCGAGCTCTCATGCACCACTTGTGCTGGCAGCTCGTTCCACACTCTCACCACCTTCTGAGTGAAAAAGTTTCCCCTCATGTTCCCCTTAAATTGTCACCTTTCAACCTTATCCCAGGACCTCTGCTTGTAGACCCAGCCAACCTGAGAGGAACAAAGCCTGCTTGTATTTACCCTATCTATATTCCTCATGATTATGTATAGCTCTATCAAATCTCCTCTCAATCTTCTACTAGCGGAGGGAGGGAGCACCTTAGTAGAAACGTATCTCCACTAACTCTTATCACCAGAAGTTATTGGAGTTGGTGGAGCAAATGAGGAGGATGTCAAGAGGAATGGAAAGGGCAACCTAGGCAACCCCCTTCCCACCTGGGCTAGCTGAGAAAAATAATTAGTAATAATTATTAATTATAATTCCAATTCCTTCGTCACCTGTCCCTATTGTTCCATGCCACTTATAACTGGACTCCCAATTCTGAATTCAGTAAAGGTCCCAACTTTCAGTTGCAGATGCCTCCAACCAGTCAGATCATATACTGAATTACACCTGAGGAATCCACATCAGAAGTGGGCTGATTTCATTCGAGGGAAAGATATCTGTAATAAATTAAAGTCATGTTGTTATTTTTTAAGATTTGCTTAGCAGTTGAGTATATTTAGACATGTTTGAATGGTTTTCCTTTCCATGTATTTTTAGGTATTTTGGTAACTTTCTTAATTACATTTTTAAGTAATTGGTCACATTTTTGAATAATATTTTAATAGTCTTGGAATGTTTCAGTGGCAGTTTCTGACCATGATAAACATTCATTTTGTTTTCACAGCTTTGCTCACGGGCTAAACCTAGCATTGTGGTTTAGCTAATCTAAAACCTGAAAATGTAGATCAGGCAGCATCTTGAGAGGGAGAAGCAGAGATGATTGTTTCAAGCTTGATGACCTTTCATCACAGTCTGTGCTTTAGCTGCCTGGCGAAGAATTCTTTTTGAGCTGCATTGTGGCAGTGCTTGTACTGGATCTTTGCTGCTGGCACTGAAGAGCTGCCATTGGGCAGAGTTTGGTCACCACCTTCCAATGAGTTCCTGGAATAGGATGCAAATAAGGCAAGCAAAAACATTCTGGAGGTCAGCAGTGAGTAAGAGGTTGTGTAGATTCACCGCTGATTACATATTCACCAAGTCTGCCCCTGGATCACACAGGAAAACAATTTTTTTCAGAAGTGTTCCTTCCTCAGAATTTTTTTTGGTTTATGATAGACTGCTTGAAGCTGAACACAAATATAATTTCAGACCACTGGTATCACGTAGAAATTTGGAGATACGAGAAATGAACTTTTATTGAATATAGTGTGTTTAATTGCATAATGGTGCTGATGATTTGCAATAGTTCAACTAAGCTAGAAATGTTTTATTGATGATTTTCATTTCTACTCGGTGTCTGAGGCTTCTCGCTTGAGTGTCCAACAATAATCAACCAGGATTGATGGATTCCAGCCGCCCTGATACAATTTCTCCATGACTGCAATATCCTAGTGAAACCTTTCACCGTGCTCGTCACTGACGGCGCCAAGGTTTGCAGGGAAGAAGTCTAAATGAGAATGCAGAAAATTAATCTTTAGTGGCATGTTGCACTTCATGGTTTTGTATGCCTAAAGCATGTTGTCAACCAGCTATTAAGTGATTAAATCAACTCAACTATTGAGTCATAGAGCAGAGAAATAGGCCCTGCAATGTCTAGGCTGCCCATCAGGAGAGGAGGGCTCCAGGAGATGCTGTTCAGGTAGTTCAATGAATGCAAGCACAAGGGTTCCACATGCCCTATGACACCATTTTGAATCCTGTAGTGACTCATTTACCAGTATTTGATCCAGAGTCCATTATGCTTCGGCAATTCACTTCATGGCGTGCGAGTGTTCTTGCATTGGTGGACTGAATGATGGTGGAATGGCAGAGTCCATCTCAGGCAAAGAGTTCCCCACCACTGAGTGCTGCCACAAGAAAGCTGTATCCATCATCAAAGACCCCCACCATCCAGGCCATGCTCTCTTCTCACTACAGCCATCAGGCAGGAAGTACAGAAACCTTAGGTCCCATACCACCAGGTTCAGGAATGTTATTATCCTACAACCATTAGGCTCTTGAACCGGTGCGGATAACTTCAATCACCATCACTCTGAACTGAGACTGGCTTCCAAGGGCCCTTTACGATACGTTCAGAGTATTCGTTTTGTTTGCACAATTTATCTTCTTTTGGTTGTTCATCATTCTTTGTTTATGTAGAGCTTTTGTAAAATTCCATTGTATTTTTCCTGTAAATGCCTGAAAGAAAATGAATCTCAAGATAGTATGTAGTAACATAGCAACATACACAATGCCTGAGGAGCTCAGCAGGCCAGGAAGCATCTATGGAAAAGAGTAAACAGTGGACACTTCTGGCTGAGATTCTTCATCAGGATTGCAAAGGAAGGGGGAAGAAATCAGTATTAAAAGGTGGTGGGAGGGCGATAGGTGAAACCAGGTGGGTGGGAAAGGTCAAGGGCTGGTGAAGAAGGAATCTGATAGGTATGTGGACCATGGGAGCAAGGGAAGAGGGGACCCAGGGGGAAGTGATAGGCAGGTGAGACGAGGTAAAACGTCAGATGAGAAGAATGGAGGGAGAGGATTTTTTTTAACCACATGAAGAAATAGACCAGATTGGAGGCTACCCAGTTGCTTCTCCACCTTGAGGGTGGCTTCATCCTGGCACAAGAGGAGGCCAGGGATTGACATGTCGGAACTGGAATGGGAACTGAAATTAAAATGTTTGGCCACCGGGAGGTTTCACTTGCAGCAGTTGGAGTGGAGGTGCTCCACCAAGCGATCCCCCACTGTACTCTGATAATAAATCTACCTTGAATCTTGATGGCGAGACGACATCCACTTGTTCAAATTCAAACGTTCGCTGTAAGCATGATGTTCGCCTCTCAAGTGAAAGTAGGGGCTGCCATTGCTCCACATCAGGGAGGCAGATCATCTCCTATGTTGGTAGATCTGTTCCTGTAGTTGGCAAGGTTGTAAATGCTCGTGGCTCTGGAGACGGGGGTATTGGAGGACGGTGTCCGAGCAGAAGACCGGTGTGTCGTGGGAGATCTGTGAGCCCAGAGACCCGAGATCTTTGGTCACAGAGCTCGGAAAAAGCAACGCAATGGACTTTTAACATGGTAAACCAGCAAGTTGTTTGTTATGTCTCCCCTCTCGCTGTGAAACAGAGACTCCTCTTTCTCCCTTATTAGATAGATTTTTGCATAGCAGTGGAGTTAAGGGTTATGGGGAAAAGGTAGGAAAAAGCTGAGTCCGCAGCCAGATCAGCCATGATTTTATTGAGTGGCAGAGCAGGGTCGACCAGCCAGATGGCCGACTCCTGCTCCTATTTCTTGTGCCCAGTTGACTCCAGATTTCATTTGCCAGGATGATAAAGAGGCCGCAAATGTCACCTCACTACAGGAAGGATATGGAAGACATAGAAAGGGTGCAGAGGAGATTTACAAGGATGTTGCCTGGACTGGGGAGCATGCCTTATGAGAATAGGTTGAGTGAGCTCGGCCTTTTCTCCTTGGAGCGATGGAGGATGAGAGGTGACCTGATGAGGTGTATAAGATGATGAGAGGCTTTGATCGTATGGATAGTCAGAGGCTTTTTCCCAGGGCTGAAATGGCTAACATGAGAGGGCACAGTTTTAAGATGCTTGGAAGTAGGTACAGAGGAGATGCCAGGGGTAAGTTTTTTTACACAGAGAGTGGTGAGTGCGTGGAATGGGCTGCCGGCGACGGTGGTGGAGGCGGATACGATGGGGTATTTTAAGAGGCTCCTGGACAGGTACATGGAGCTTAGAAAAATAGAGGACTATGGGTAATCCTAGGTATATAAAGTAAGTACATGTTTGGCACAGCTTTGTGGGCCGAAGGGCCTGTATTATGCTGTAGGATTTCTATGATTCTATGTTTCTAAAATCAGAATAAAGAAACTGGAAATATAAACTAGCCAAATGAGAAAAGTGGTGACACAAATTAATAACATTAGAAAAAGAAGCAAGCTGAGAAATGGAATTCATTTCTTGATGCAGAGAGAGTAATTACACTCAACAATGGAACTTCAGTTAGATTATATCGTGGACCCTTAGCATTAATCGAGAGGTCCATGGACTTCAGGTTGGGAAACTCTGAGTTTGACCATCCTGGCGTACTGAACACAATGTGTATAATGAAGATATTAGAAATACTGAAAATGATGCAAAAATACTTATCTATCCATTCTGGGGTACTTACCAGAAAATAAAACTCTGGCTAGGTCTCAGTTCTCTGAAAAACGGACCAATGTTTGTTTATTCAGAGATACCGCGGAGAATAGGCCCTTATGGCCCTTTGAGTCATGCCGCCCCACCAACCCTAACCTAATCCTAACCTAATCATGGGACAATTTACAATGAACCCTGTGGGAGGAAATGGGGATACTCCATGGATTCCACAGGGAGGATGTACAGAGACTCCTTACGGAACAGTGCCGGAATTAACCTCTAAACTCTGGAACACCCCGAGCTGTAATAGTGTTGAATTAACTGTTAAATTCCCGAGGCGTATATGTCTTTTTATTGAATGTCTTTATCCTAGGAGAATAAGTGAACAATTGTTGCTGAGTGCATGGTATGGTATGGTTGTCCATAGGGTTTTCATATCAACTGCTGCTGCCCAGGTTGGGACGTGGCGGGATTCGAACTCAGGACCATTCTCCTCGAAGTCCAGTGCTGATGCCACTACACCACCGGCCAGCCCAGTGTACAGTAGTCATTAATAAATCCAGTAGGGAGTTGAGGAGAAACCGCTTTAGCTGGAGAATAAATGGAAAGTAGAACTACTTACTGGAAGAAGTGGTTAAGCTGTGGAGCATAAATTCAGAAGGAGACACTGAGACAGAAGAACTGTTGGGGGTGATGAAAAAGGAAAATTTTAGGCTTACATAGAATGCGAAATGTGGAGCGGATTGGATTGCCAATTTGCTTACTATACACTCTTTATAACTTTGTTTATAGGCTCCTTTAAAACAGGGGTTTCCCAACCTGGGGTCCATGGACCCTTTGCTTAATGGTATTGGTCCATGGTGTAAAAAAAGGTTGGGAAGCCTGATTTAAATGTATGTATTGTTCCATCAATTGAATGACACATACTTTTCTCAAGTGCAGATGCAGAACCGTGCCCACTCCTTTCCAAAGTAGTTCCCAAAAGCACAGATACACGTTGCCTTGTGCTTCACTGTAGCCGCGCTGAGATCCCATCTTACCGTACATAATTAAATAGTGTGCACTGTGTATGAATTCCATGAGGCAGCAAAAACAGCTTGAATTTATATAGCACTTTTGAAGTAGAAAAAAATCTGCCAAGGGATTTCAGATCGAGAGAAAGGAGAATGGAATAGAATAAGGAAACAATTAGGAGAATCAAATAGCAAAGGTCATTGAGCCAATGGCAAAGGTCAAGCATGAATAGCCAGGTGGAGGAAGTTGCATTTCAATCCTGAAACTTAATTTAAGAATTAACAAAAAAAATTAGGATCAAGTAATTATGGTGGACAAGTGACTAGTTTTCAAAGAGTTAAAGCTAAATGACAAATCTCCGCCCATGTCTCACTTGGCCCATTGCAGCGGTTATAATGCAGTCAGGATGGCTGAGACTTGGCAGAGTAATCCAAATAATATCAGTATTAATTTGTGTGTGGGTGGGGTAAATGTGGACTTTTAAACAAAGACAAATTGAGTGGGACTGTTGATGATATTCATGAGATTACTGCCAAAGCAAAACTTTGTAGTTCACGGATTTATTTCATAAATCCATTGAAAGCAGCCGTGACCGTGCATACAAATGAAAGGAAATTGGGGGAGAAAAGGAACAGATAGGATTTGATTGCACTGATCTACAAGTTGCTTGAGTTTGTGCTCAGTTCACAGCTGTAAACCGGGCACTGAGTCATCAAATATCATGGGCAGTTCACTTGTGCTGATTCTGCACTGGAATACCATAAGGTCACAAGGCATAGCAGCAGAATTAGGCCATTTGGCCCATCGAGTCTGCTCCGCCTTTCCATCATAGCAGATTTATTATGCCTCTCAACCCCTTTCCCCTGTAACTTTTGATCCTTTGACTAATCAACCATCGTTTTAAATACACTCAATGACTTGGCCTCCACAGCCGTCTGTGGTGATGAATTCCACAGATTCACAACGCTCTGGCTAAAAAAGTCCCTCCATTTCTTTGTGTGAAATGGATGTCCTTCCACTCTCGGTCTGTGTTCTCTGGTGCTAGACTCCCCCTCTCAACTCCAATCTCCTGCCTTCTCCACGTATCCCTTCATGCCTTGTCCAAATAAGTCTTAAATATCCAACTTCTGCCTTAAATATCCATAAAAATAGCCTCCACAGTTGCCCATGGCAAAGAATTCAACAGACTCACCACTCCCTAGCTGAAGAAATTCCTCCTCAAACCCATTCTAAAAGGACACTCCTCTATTCAGAGGCTGTATCATCTGGTGTTAGACTCTCCCACCATAGGAAACATTCTCTCCACATCCACTCTATCAAGGCCTTTCACCATTCAATAGATTTCAATGAGCTCACCCTTCATTCTCTGAATTCCAGTGAATACAGGCCCAGAGCCATCAAACGCTCTTCATATGACAAGCCATTCAATCCTGGAGTCATTTTCGTGAACCTCTTTTGAACCCTGTGTGGCACCTTATCAAAGGCTTTCTGAAACTCCAAGTACACAACATCAAGTGATTCTCTTTTGTCTATCCTACTTGTTATTTCTTCAAAGAATTCCAACAGATTTGTCAGACAAGATTTTCCCTTGAGGAAACCATGCTGACCATGCCCTATTTTATCATGTGACTCCAAGTATGCTGAGCCCTCATCCGTAATAATCAACTCCAACACCTTCCCAACAACTGAGGTCTGGCTAACTGGCCTATAGTTTTCTTTCTTTTGCCTCACTCCCTTTTTCAAGAGTAGAGCGACATTTGCAATTTTTCAGTCTTCTGGAACCATTCTTGAATCTAGTGATTCTTGGAGGATCATAACTAAAGCCCCCGTAGTCTCTTTAGCTACCTCTTTCAGAACCTGGGGTAAACACTATTTGGTCCAGGTGACTTATCTACTTTCAGACCTTTCCATTTCCCAAGAACCTTCTCTTTAATAAGGGTAACTTCTCACACTTCATGACCTCTAACACCTAAAACTTCCACCGTACTGTTACTCTGTAACACAGTGAAGACTGATGCAAAATACTTACTCAATTCATCCGTTATTTCCTTGTCTCCCATTACTACCTCTCCAGCATCATTTTCCAATGGTTTGATATCCACATTCACCTCTCCTTTACACTTTTTGTATCTGAAAAAAGAATATTGCTTGAATTGTTTATTATTTTTCTTTTTGCCTTTGCACAGGCTGTTGTCTTTTGCACTCTGGTTGTTTGTCCTGTTGGAATGGTCTTTCATTGATTCTATTGTGTTTCTCATATTTACTGTGAATGCCAGCAAAAAATGAATTTCAAGGTTGTATATGGTACCATATATTTACTTTAATAATAAATTTACTTTGAACTTTAAGCTTAGAACATTAGCATCACTTTTTTGTTTTGCCTTAATTTTTATTAAGCTTTCTGCCACTGCCTACATTTCTATAATATTGAAAGAATGGGGATCCTACTCAGAATATTTTCTACTTACCTTTCATGAAAGAGAAAGAATGAAAACAGTCACAGGACACCAGCCTGCCTCCTGGTAACCTCCCTGCCATAGCTCCAGGTGCCACTTCGTATTGACATTTACGCCACGGCCTCGATGTCAGCAGTCAGTCAGATGGAACCTGTCATAAGGACATTTGCTGAGAACATGTAGCATATGAACATCACAGCTAATCCAACACGAGCTTTTGTTCCTCTACCTCTGGCAGGTCTTCTCTGCTCTTTCGTGGAGAAATTGCCCTGGACTGACAGCAGAGTTTCCTACTACAGTCCAGCCATTCTGCTCTGTGGTAGCTGTCAAATCAAGTTCTGAAAACACCACCTTTTGCAGTCACATGTCCATGAACAGGCTTCCTCTGCCTATACTTCAACGACAATTCTGGTGTGTGAACCATGGATTACATGTTCCTTGGCTACCAGCGTACATGCCTACTCATAAAAGTCAGTTAGCTGTTAAGAAATTGAAACCTTTTAAACTCACACTGCCTCTCCCGGACCTACATTAAGCTATTTATTTACATACTTGGGACTGAAGTAAAAGAGGATGTGTATCTTATCTTAGAATGTGGTCTCCACCAACCCATTTGAGGAACGTGGAGCATCAGGTTTCCTCCTACAATCCAAAGATGTACTGGCTGGTTCATTGTCCATTGTAAATTGTCCCGTGATTAGGTGCGGTGTAAATTGTGGACTGCTGGACCACACAGCTCAAAAGTCCAGAAGGACTTATTCCATGCTTAAAAAAAAATTACTGCCGTTACACTGCTGGAGCTTAGGGCAGTAGTGAAGTTTCTCTTCATTGCTGTTTCTGTAACAATTTTTTCAACCAGTCAGGAGCTGAAACCCCAAACCCGGAAGACTGGTGGACCACTCTTACTTTGACCTCTAGCCTTTGCCCTGGTCGGCATGGGTGACCCTATCAAGAGCCAAAGCAGCCAGCGTAGCTCTCCGGGTCATAAAGAGCTGCAAGCCTCCGAACCACAACAAGGCTGTGGTCCACTTGGAGGGCTCCATGCTCTGTCTCTCGGTAAATTTAAAAAATCAATAAATCAATAAATCGATGCTGAGATGCTGAGATCAATTAGTTACCACCGATACAACTTGATTCAGACCATGCACCAAATTTGTGCACCGTGTTCTTTATGATGTTTATAGTATCCAAATGCAGTGCTAGCTGCACAGCAGATCGTCTTGATGTGCTTGATGAGGGAGCCCAACTTTGTGAGTGATTGCTAACAGTTCCAGCAAGCTTGCAGTACGTAACACTGGTTTGCACCTCTTTAAGGAGCGATGCATTGAGCTGCAGCAGAGTTTGAAGGTAATTGTCGTGATGATTGCAATTTTAGTTCAGATGTCGTCCGGCATGGGGGATCTCAGGCTCCTTTATTACTGGCTGCACCCAGTTGCTATCTGGCATGGGTTCCGTTGGTGGGCCCCTTTGCCACTGGAGAGCCAGTGGTCCTGACTAAGCTGAACCCTCTGTAACAGAGAGTGGGATCTGTACAACTTTCTTGGAACAAAGTGCTTCCCTGAACTCTCTTACAAAACTGATGATAGAAAATTGTGCAGTGTTGCTGATAGCTTCAGCATCCATTGAGAATAGGACAGCACGGTAGCATAGTGGTTAGCACAGGGCTTAACAGTACAGGCGACCTGGGTTCAATTCCCGGTGCTGTCGGTAAGGAGTTTGTACGTTCTCTCTGTGACTGCGTGGGTTTCCTCCGGATGCTCCGGTTTCCTCCCATGGTCCAAAGGTGTATGGTTTGGGAGGTTAATTGGTCATTGCAAATTGTCCCGTGATTAGACTAGGATGAAATCTGGGGATTAATGGGCAGCATGGCTTGTAGGACCTATTCCTTGCCGAATCTCATGACCACAGGAGCTTTAACACACTAATACCTCCTATCATCTCCTGCACTGCCCCACAATTGTAACTGAGATGGGAATATTCAGAATATTTTATGAAGCCATCTCTGGTGATACATAGGTGTCCTACATATTGATCATCACTCACATGAAGAATTACTCCAGAGAAAGGCTGAGTACTTAAGTAAAACTTTCCTCCTTTTCCCACGTTCCTGCAGGTATTCCTATCCAAATGCCCTTTCTTCATTCTTTTGCCAAGCTGCATTCTGAGAGGACCATGTCAGCATCTTCCCACTGTGCGTACATCTGGTGTGAAATATGCATATTTCTGGGTGGACAAGAATAGCCTATACATACAGTACTGTGCAAAAGTTTTAGGCACTATAGATTTTTTTATATAGCTTCAGATGGAATGGCCTCCGAAGAGCCCTGATCTCAACATCACCAGGGCTCTCTGGGATTACCTGGAGAGACAGAAGCAAGCAAGACAGCCAAGGTCTGCAGAAGAACTGTGGCAAGTTCTCCAAGATGCTTGGAACAACCTACCAGCTAATTTTCTTATAAAACTGCATGATAGTGTACCTAAGAGAATTGATGCAGTTTTAAGGGTAAAGGGTGGTCACACTACACACTGATTTGATTTAGATTTTTACTTTTTACAGCTCTTTATAGTAAATTTTTTGAGATGTAGAAACTTTTCATTTTATTATTATTGAATACATCTTCACTTCACAATTTTTTTACCTGTGCCTAAAATGTTTGAAGAGTACTGTATACATATGGCAGATGGTGTAACTTATATTCAAACATGCTTGAGGCAGCAATCTGAAAGCCAAGAGGTACCAGTGATGTGGAAACAACATTCGTTATCTCCTTCAAGTGAACAAACTCCACTGCCTCTTTCCCCCAGCTTCTATGCCGAGCTGATTTGGAGAGGTTGAAAATGGCATCTTCGGCAGGTCCGAAGTGAATCACCGGGCGGTGTGTTCGAGGATTGGAACGATTTGCCACAATGAGGACCGGGTCCTAATGCGAGGTACAATATGTTGTTTGGACAATCTAAACACTGGGCCTGAAAGATTGGGAAGGCAGGATGTCAAGAGTCGGACAAGTTTGAATCGCACTAAGTTCTGAGCTGATTTGGGGAGGTCGAGAACGGCTTCTCCGTCAGTGAAATCCAGGCCTGGAACAATTTGTTGTGGGCGAGGGACTGAATCCTAGTGCGAGGTTGAGCCAATTTAAAAGCCAGCCTAAATAGTCAGGGGGCTCCTCTCTCTGCAACACTAAAGCTGTGAGACTGCTCTTGGCTGCTGTGCTTCGTGTCTTTGCAGTGAATTCCCTACTAGTGTGATGAGCTGAATACCAAGGCTTTGGGCTTGGGCCTACTCCGGGCTGCTCCGGGGATTTGGATCTAAGGACTCAGTTTGGTTCAGAACACTGTTGTTGCTGCTCACTTCTATTGTTTATATGATTTGTTTTGTTTTTCTTTTCTTTCTCTGTGGGCACTGGGGGTTGGTCTTTTTTTAAACATTGTGTTCTTTCGGGTTCTCTGGTTTGCAAATGCCAGTAAGCAAACAAGACTCAAGATTATAAAATTTATGCATTCTTTGATAATAAATGCACTTTAAATCTCTGTTCCTCACCCCGACCTCTTCTCACCTGCTTATTACTTCCCTCCTCCTTCCCTTTCTCCTATTGTCCACTCTTCTCTCTTATCAGATTCTTTCTTCTCCAGCCTTTGACCTTTCCTTCCAGCTAGCCAGTTTCCTGTCTCCCCACCTTTTTATTCTGACATCTTCCCCTTCCTTCTCAGTTCTGATGAAGGGTCTTGGCCTGAAACGTCAGCTGTTTATACATTTCCATAGGTGCTGCCTGACCTGCTGAGTTCCTCCGGTATTTTATGTGTGTTGCTCTGGATTTCCAGCATCTGCAGATTCTCTCGTGTCTGTGATTGATTACATCATTACATTTTGTTTTTTTTCTAGTGTGGTTGCTAGATTTAATGCAGAATGACTGCTAACTGGGCTTGCATTTCATGTTCCACACATGCACACGTAATATGGCTAACACCAGCTAAGCTGCACTTACCCAGTAAAATGTCAATGACACTTCCATTCTGCCTGCATTTTAGGCATGTTGACATCCTGTTTAACATTTATGCCAATTTGCTCACCATGTAGAACTTCATGATCATAGCATAGTGGTTAGCACAACACTTTACAGTACCAGCGACCCCAGTTCAATTCCTGCCACTAACTGTAAGGAGCTTTTTACCTTCCGACCATGACCGCGTGGGTTTCCTTCGGGTGCTCCAGTGTCCTCCCACAGTCCAAAGACCAACTGGTTGGTAGGTTAATTGGTCACTGTAAATTGTCCCATGATTAAGCTAGGGCTACATCAGGTGGTATGGCTCAAAGGGTCAGAAGGGCCTATTCCACACTGTAGCCCAAAAGTAAGTAAGTAAGTAAATAAAGAACTTGAAATCCAAGATAATATTCAGTTTTTAGACTCAGGTTTTCAGCTGCGAACTTGCCCTGTGCAGAAATAATTGATTATATTGAAACCACAACAAGGAAATATGGTTAATAAAGGTAATTCACTTAACTTTTCGATTAAAGGGTTATGCATATTGCACAAGACGTAAAAATGCAAACAAAGAATTGGAAAAACCTGGAAAGAGCATTGGCGGGAAGCGAAACAGTGCTAGCATTTCATGCCACACATTCTTTGTTGGACTCTTGCTCACTCCCCCTTTTGAGATGCCTGTGCTTTGCAAGCACTGCTTGTATTTATTATTTCATTATGTTTAGTTTGCGGTGCATTAAATTTCCGCAAGCTTTTTCCTATTTTGACTAATATTTTTCCTTGGGGGATTGATTAGGTTTCCCTGATATTATGTGCCCTGTAATATTAGGAACACTTCATGAAATAAGGATGCAACTTAAACAATTCTAGATTTTATAGGCTTTTGAAATTGACACTTTATTAATTTTTCCTGACATATTGAAACATTGATTGTTGAAACAAAACCTCTTTGTGTCTGGACGGAGGCAACTGATCAATAGACCAATTAGCATCAGCTAGGGATCTGCACTAGTAATCTCATATCCAAGTCTGACTCTGTAATGGAGGGTGACAGTTAGGCAGCTGAGTTGTTGGAGCAGCTTTCATTCAGCTGAGGCATCGCACTGCACTTTAGGCTGCTCCGGATGAAAAGAATTCAAGGCACTTTTGGACAAAGTCCTCCTGATGCCTTCAATTACCTCACTAAAACAAGACCTCATTGTCTGTATTGAGGCAGCTGATCAGAGGGCCAATGGCATGCTCTCTTCTCGCTGCCGCCATCGGGAAGGAGGTAGAGGAGCCCACCTCGATCCCACACCACCAGGTTCGGGGACAGTTGTTAACCTTCAGCCATCAGCTCCTGAACCAGTGTGGGTAGCTTCACTCACCTCAGCACTGATCTGATTCCACAACCTATTTTCAAGGACTCTGCTACTCCTCTACACAATATTATTTATTTATTATTGCTTGTTTTAATTTTTGTATTTGCACAGTTTGTCTTTTGCACTCTAGTTGTCTGCCTTTGTCTGTGAGTGGCTTTTCAGGGATTCTATTGTGGTTCTTTCTATCAGAATCAGAACAAGGTTTAATATCACCAGCATTTGTCGTGAAACCCGTTAACTTTGCGGCAGCAGTAAAGTTCAAAGGTCAAAGTAAAATTCATTATCAGAGCGCATACTTGTCACCAAATACAACCCCGAGATTCATTTTCCTGCGGGCATACTTAGCAAATCTATAGAACTGTAACTGTAAACCGTAAGCGTCAGAAACTGTTAATGGTAAACTGTGCAAATGCAGATATAAATAAATAGCAATAAATAAAGGGTATGAGATAACAATCTAACAGAGTCCTTAAATGAACATTTATTTAAACATAGAAAACCTGCAACACAATACAGGCCCTTCGGCCCACAACTTGTGCCGAACATGTCCCTACCTTAGAAATTACTGGGCTTACCCATAGCCCTCTATTTTTCTAAGCTCCATGTACCTATCCAAAAGTCTCTTAAAAGATCCTATTGTATCTGCCTCCACCAACGTTGCCGGCAGCTCATTCCATGCACTCCCCACTCTGTGAGTAAAAATCTTACCCCTGACATCTCCTCTGTACCCACTCCATTGTTAACCCCTTTTGTACAAGAGTCTGATGGTTGAAGGGCACCTGGTGGTGTGAGTCCTGAGGCACCCGTACCTTCTACCTGATGGCAGCAGTGAGAAAAGTGCAACGCCTGGGTGGTGATGATGCTCGACGCGGCATTGTTTCATGTAGATGTGCTCAATGGTTGGGAGGGTTTTACCCATGATGTACTGGGCCAAATCCACTACCTTTTGTAGGGTTTTCCATTCAAAGGCGTTGGTGTTTCCCTACCAGGCCATAAAGCAGCCAGTCAGCACACTTTCTATCACACATCTGCATGTTTGCCAAGGTTTTCGATGACATGCAGAACCTCCGCAGACTCCTGGGGAAGTTGCCGTGTTTTCTTCGCAATTATGTTTATATGATGGATCCAGAACAGTGCAATACATGATAAGTATATAAAAATAACTATAAATTACAGTAAGTATATACTAAAATAGTTAAATTTCATAAGTAGTTCAAAAATGGAATTTAAAAAAGCAGTGAGGTACTGTTCATGGGTTTAATGCCCATTCATAAATCCGATGGCAGAGGAAAAATAGCTGTTCCTGAATCGTTGAGTGTGCTCCTTCAGGCTCCTGTATCTTCTCCTGATGGTAGCCATGAGAAGAAGTCATGACCTGGGGGATGGAAGTCCTTAATGATTGTGGTAAACCATGTATATCTGTCTGGACATGCCCCTCTGCCGACTGCTCCTGTGGCTCCTCCCACAGACCCCTGGATAAAGGCGATTGTATCACTGCTCCTCCCACAGTCATCCAGCATGGACGTGGTCCGTTTTACTGCTAATAAAAGCCTTTCAGCAGTTACTCTACTTCCAGTCTTTTGGAGTTATTGATAGTGCATCAATGATGGATGCCAATTTTGAGGAATCATTCCTTGAAGATGTCCTGGATACCACAGAGGCTGGTGCCCATGATGGAGCTGACTAAGTTTGTAACTCTCTGCAGCTTACTTTGATGTTGTACCATAGCCCCCACCCTCCAACCATACCAGATGGCAATGCTGCCAGTTAGAATGCTCTTCATGGTAGATCTGTAAAATTTTGCAAATGTATTTGGTGACATACTGAATCTCTCAAACTCGCAATGAAATACAGCCACTGTCATGCCTTCTTTGTATACGTTCCTACTGTGAATGCCTGCAAGAAAAGCTATCTCTGGGTAGTATATGGTGACATATACATTGATAATAAATTTATTTTGAACTTTGAACTTTTGAATTAGGTCAACAGTTATCATATGTCAATGGTGTTTGTGAGCGCTTGCTGTATATCAACTGGCTGTCATATTTGCTTATCTCTTACAATGCTGACTACAGTTTGCAGTCTGGAATATGCTTTGGAATATAATGCTGCAGAAGGTGATATCCCATGTTTGGTCTGGCTTATTATTGTCATATGTACCAAAATTGAGAGAAAAGCTTGTTTTGCATAATGTCATACTGCTCAAATAATTACACAGTGCATTGAGGCAGAACAAGGCAAAACAATAACAATGCAGAATAAAGTGAAAAAGCTAGAGAGAAAGTGCAGTGCAGGTAAACCATAATGTGCAAGATCATAACGAGGTGAATTGTGAGGTCAACAGTCTGTTTGAACATGCAAGAGGCCAGTTCGTGAGTCTGGTCACAGTGGAATAAAAGCAGTTCTTCATACCGGTGTACAGGGTGATACAGTATCTTGAGTTTTTTCTAAAGATCTGAGAGCAGCAGCACAAATCTGTAAATGTGGCCAATAAACACAAGGTTTCAATTTGAAGAAGTGACTAACATTAACGAGGAAGTGTCCAACAGTCATTTAATGAACAGCTTGCTTGATAAGAAATTGTTAACTTGAGTAATTTATTGGCCGAGATAGGAGGTTGGCTGTATTGCAGGAGATAGCGTGATGATGATGACGACTGGTACTCATTGGCATAATGTGCCCAGTAGTGTCCTCAAGAAAATCTGTAAGTGACTTAGATGATGGGAATGAAAGGTTATGTATCCAAGGCTATTGATAAAAGATGATTTGGGGTGGTGGGAATACAACAAAGTATTAATAAATGAGTTCCATGATTTTCCTTCTTTGTTTCATGGCTGTCTGTGGGAAGATGAATCTCAGGATTGTGTACTTTGTTAAAGTTGTTATAGCTGGGGGTGATAACGGGGACAAGCTCCCACTACCTATTAAATGCTCCCAATAGTATGCACCTCAAATAGCATCTGGAAACCCCTAAGTCCAACTCCTGGCCATGTATGGCTTAGCTACTAAGCCTGGTGGAACCATTTCTACTGACAGGAGAAGGGCAAGGTGGGGATTACTGGCTTCAGGCAGATGGGGTGCATCAGCTATGGTAATCTAAGAGAAGGAAAACTCTGATTTCAAACCTCTGTTGCCTTGCAGCTATACCCATTCATGGGAAAGGCTTCGGGAATAAACCCCGAGGGAAAAATCTGGAGCTGGTGTCCCTAAAGCAGTCCTACGTTGAGTTCAACGCTGATTGGCAACTCCTGTGATGCTGCTGGTACTAAACTCGTTCTGTCTCTGCCATTCCTTTGGGTTCATCAGATATGTGGAGAGAGGGAGCTTGTTACATGAGCAACAACTTGCTCCCTATATTGTACTGGCCATTTGTATACCTAGACAGCTGGGAAGCAACATACCTGGTCAGCCCTGAACGACGGAGAGGCCTCACTCACGTACTTTGAATCTTTAAAATAAATGAATGAACAACGGCAGTGGATAATGGATTGCAATGAAGGCAAATGTGACACTGTTTCCTTTGGCAGCATCGTAGTCTAATGAGGGGAAGGGGAGGGCAGAGATGTGATCAACTTCAGAGATCTTTAAGAGCTGATGTCCTGGTAAAGAGGCTGACATAATTCAGCTTTTACAGGCGGAAGACCTGAGTACAGAGGGTTAGATATTATTTCTGCAGTTGCACGAAGGCTTGGTTAGACAACGGTTGCTGTAACATAAGCAGTTTGGATCACCGCAATTGAGGAAGGGAATATTGGCCAATGTGGATTTAATAGTTACATAAATCTGATTCTTGATTCACTCCTCTCTCCAGGAGGCTGCCTGAGCTGCTGAGAATTTTCAGCACTTTTGGTTTACAGTTTTGATATTTGCTTTTATTCCGGATTTGGAATGTTTTGCTAGGTTGATAACTACTTTTGAAGGTTGGATTTCACGAAGGCATTGCAGAAACCATGTTTGACTTTCATGGAATTCAGAAAGTTAAAGATGACTTTAGTTATTATGCCTCCTGCAGCAGCCATGATTCTGTGCCTCTCAGAGCTGGTTGTGATTGGACGGAGTACCCAAGCAAAGGAAGCAAATTCGGGCAAAATTAAACCACAATCTTACAGTTGAACAAAAATCTCCTGACCTGTAATGTGAGAAAAGGCACGGACAAAGATTGGTTAATGACAAAGCATAAAATAGGAAGCTAGGCTTTTTAATGAGTTGTACAATGCTTTTTAAAATTGTTTTCCTGGATGCAAACCAGACATTTAGGAGCTGTGCCAAGATATATCATTCACAGAGCACAGATGCAGATTAGAAATCACTGCTTTGCTTTTGTTTACAACCAAGAACCATTTTTTTTTCACAAAATGAGACGGGCTCTCCTGTTTTACAAAGTCATATATGGCAGATTAGTTGTTATGCTTGGACTTGTTATACGGATTCTAGAGTGACATTCAAAATTTCACAATATTACACCACTACATGAGGTAACTGACAGTCTTCCAATATGTTTAGCCTATGTTTTAAAGTTTCCAAGGTATCCGTCTCACGGGGTGACTCAGAAGATATTGTGCAACAGGATTATGCAAAAATAAAGCTATGTAAATCATGTTTCTAACCTTTTGGTTGAAGTCCCCACATTCAGGGCAAAGCAAACCTCACCAAAACAGGCTTTATTTTTAGTCAATTAAATATATGAGGCAGTTTCTGAAAGAATCCACCAAGGTTTTCCACTGCTAAAGGATGTTCAGTGTTTCAGGAAAAACAAAGCATAAAATGTTTACTGCCTTAATGACACGCGGCTGAATACGTTTAGGAACAGGGCCCTGCAAGACTTGGCGCTTAACCAACTCAGATAACAAAGCACAATAGGGCATATATACTGTACCAGTGCCAGAAACAATCAGCGAGGGCCCAAAGCCAAAAATATGGGGAAATATACTTCAGCTTTCCAAATCTGTTTCAACTGCAAATAAAATTAGTAGCTTCATCCCTTCCTATTTCCTATTCAAACCCAAGGCATCTCCAGTGGTCTACTAAAAATATTTGTGAGGATTAGTGAATAGTTTTCCTTATCTTTTCATGGCTGCATTCCCACTGTTAAGATGTGAGTTTTGCAGTGAAACTTTTCCTTGCCCCTATTTCATTTGTAAGGATTGGAAGGATGTGTTAAGTAGATACTAATTTCATGGTTTGAAATACCTGGAATCTTGAAGATTCAATTATCACTATACAAAAACAAGTTAAATGCATCAAAAATCATAACCTATTTATAAATGTTCCTGTAAAAGTTTCTTAAAAGGAAATGGTATTTCCAGATCTCTATCTATGGAGACAAGTTATTCTTCCAAGGGGAATAAAGATTGAGATTAAACGGACAGCAATTAGTCAGTTTGCATTAGTTAATTTGAAGCAGGATAAATCCAACCTGGATAGGTAGGACCAGTTGATAGCTCTGGGCCTGTACTTGCTGGAATTTTGAAGAATGAGGATGAATCTTATTAAAACATATCAAATGTTGAAAGGCCTTGATAGAGTGGATGTGAAGAGGATGTTTTCAATGGTGGGGGAGTCTAAGACCAGGGGACACAACCTCAGAAGAAAGGGTGTTCCATTTAGAATGAAGATGAGGAGGAATTTCTTTAGCCTGCAAATGGTGAATTTGTGGAATTTGTTGCTGCAGGTGGCAGGGGAGGCCAAGCTACTGGGTATATTTAAGACTGAGTTTGATAGATTCTTGATTATTCAGGGCATGAAGGAATACAGGGAGAAGGCAGGAGATTGGGGCTGAGAGAGAAATGGAACAGCCATAATGAAATGCAGAGCAGACTCCATGAGTCAAATGGCCTAATTCTGTTCCAATATCTTATGGTCTTGTGATAAAGCCAGTCCTGAAGAAGGGTCTCGGCCTGAAACATTGACTGTTTGTTCAGTTTCATGGCTGCCTGATCTGCTGAGTTCCTTCAGCATTTTGTGTGTGTTCCTCTGGATTTCCAGCATTTGCAGAAACTCTCATGTGTATAAATCCAACCTAGATATTTGCTCCCAATCAACAAAGCTATGGAAGATACCATCAACATTTCTATAAAATGTTAATGGTTCCTGAAGGGTTCCCAACCTGGGGTCCACGGACCCCTTGCTTAATAGTATTAGTCCATGGCATCACAAGTACCGTCTCATTGATGATCTGTTCACTAATGAAGTTTAGGTTTCCCTGGGAACCCTTGCTCTTGATCTTATTGCAGCCATACTCCAAATGTGGATCAAAGAGGTGAGGTGAGCATGACTGTTTTAAACGTCAACATTTGAGTAGACATACCATCAAGGAGCCTAGTCAAGAAGAATTCAGTGGACCCTAACACTGTAATGCCCATAATCATGAGTTACACAAAAGAAAGCTGTTGTATTTATTGGTAATCAATCATCTAGAGCCCTAGGACATCATTACAGGAGTGGTATTACAGGAACTATCTTCATACTTCATCAGTAACCTTCCTCACCTCATAAGATCTGAGAACGGGATGTTAGCTGATGGTTTCACACTGTGGAATTCCATTCATCATTCCTTCGTAAATAAATCACCCCATTAATTAGCTGGTACAAGATTTTTGTTCTGGTTTACTTTAGCTGAACTGCATACTCTAGATAAGTCCGTGCCTGCACCCAGAAAGATCTATATAACACTGAGGCATCAGGAGATGTGTAAAGTCACATTTGTATCATGCAAGAGCACAGAATGATTATCTTTAAGACAGCATCTGGCCATCACAATTGCTGTTCAATAGCATTAACACTGCTCATCATCAACATTCGTGGGGGGGGGGGGAAGGGAGGGGTGGGGTTATGGTTGACCAAAAGCTCATCTGGACCACCAGGTAAGTAATGAAGCCAATGGATTAGGGTGCATTGCAGCCACTAACCGACTCCTTGAGCTCCAAAGCCTTTTAATCATATACAAGGCGCATCAGCACTATAAAGACGTATCTTGTAGTCACATGGATGAAAGCAAATCTGACAACTCTTGATACCCTCACTTGATTAGTACCCCATCTACCAACCTACACGCTCTTGCCAACCACCAGAATGTAGATTTGCAGCAGACCTGACTGTCTACAGTGCCTGCTTCGACAGCATCCACCAAATCCATGACCTCTGCCCCTACGAGGGACAAAGACCTGGGAACACCATTCCTGGCATGTTCTCTTCCATATTCAAACCATCTGTACGGAGCTTCCCTTGTTGCTGCTGGATCTAAGTTGTAGAATTTTCTGTTCAGAAAGCACCTTGGCCAGAACAACAGCAGCAGTGCAAGAAGCTGCACATGGCTAACTTTTCAAGGCCGGTTTGGGATGGACAACATACTGCATGTTGGCCTTGCCAGTTGTGCCAAGACTCGGAAAACTGAATAAATGAGGAACATTGCAGAAAAATGCTGGGGCCCGTGAAAGGAGAACAAAAGAGAAGATGAAGTGGTGATATAGTAAAACAATTGTTGGAGCACTGAATTCATGAATTATTTGCTTGATTTTATTTCCTAGTTAACTAAAAGTTACAAGCAGTTAATGCATCCTGTTATTCATCTGATGACATAGCTTAGTCTCTCAGGATGGCTTTTGTTTTGAGCTGCATTCTGAAGGACCAGCTTTGTAATGTTATGTCAGGACTAGGTGGATGACCAGGGCTTCATGTTGGACAGAATGAAGTGCCGTTGTTTAGACAGATTGGTGATGATTGGGTATGGATGTGTTACACGTGACATTCAGAGATGCTGCCTGACCTGCTGAATGCCTCTGATATTTTCTGTTGGCCAAGGATGTGAAATGGATGGTTATCTACCTACCTATTTATTTATCTATCTGCCCTTCCTGTCTTTCAAGCTGCACTGCCCAGCAATCCCTCACGACCCACGACCCCGATTTAACCCTCGCCTAATCACAGGATTCCTCGGTGAGGACATACAGAGACTCCTTACAGAGGATGCCAGGATTGAACTCTGAACTCCGATGACCTGATCTGTAACAGCATTGTGCTAACTGCTACACTACAGTGGCAACCAGGTTTTTCAGACCTGTTCTAGTTGGTCAGAATATTGAAAATGATAACTGCTCAGTCAGAAGTATATGGATGACAAGAAGACTGTGGTTGAAAAGAATGACTTGCATTGTTCTACTCAACTGTAATAAGTGACAACTTGCTGTTAGATTATCATATAGATAACTGAAGAATAGTGGAGAAATGGAAGTAAATGTTATGGACACAATTGTAGTGGCTGACTCTTTTCCTAAGGACAATATCTGTGACCAGATTAGTTAGTGATTTCATGCCGCCTGCAGACAGGAGATAATGGGGATGTGAGTATGTAGCTGGGATTGGGTGGTTGGTTAAGGACCCTGGAAAAAGAAGAGCCAATCACAGTTTAGCTAGTAGGGAATGAAGGAGTCAAGATTGAGGGGAGATTTGATAGAGGTATACAAAATTATGAGGGGTATAGATGCAAGATGTATAGAGGGGTAAATGCAAGAAGGCTCTTTCCACTGAGGTTGGGTGGGACAACAGCCAGAGGTCATGGGTTGAGAACGAAAGGTGAAAAATTTAGGAGAACATGAGGGGAAAAGTCTTCACTCAGAGCATTGTGAGAGTGTGGAACGAGCTACCAGTGCAAGTGGTACATGCAAACTCGATTTCAATGCTTAATCAAAGTTTGGATAGGTACTTGGATGGTAGGGGTATGGAGGGCTATGGTCCCGGTGCAGGGCCATGGAAGTAGGCAGTTTAAATGGTTCCAACATTGACTAGATGGGCTGAAGGACCTGCTTATGTGCTGTGCTGTACTTTTCTGTGACTCTATTACTCTATGAGAAAGATGACGCTTTGTGCTTTGAAAGGGAAAAGGTTAATGCCAGAGGAAGAAGTACCAACATTGACAGCAACCTCTGGAGTCATTAAAGATAGAATGGATATGTTTGAAGAGGTCTGGCAATGAATGAAATTAAAGTTGGAAACTGACATTGTAGGTAAAAACTAATTTGATAAAACCTACAAAGTCATGGGGTCTACAAGCAAATGACTACCACATTAGCCTGAAGAAGTAAACTATGTGCCATCTCTGAGACAGACTGTAACAACACAACACAGCCCCATAAGATTCAATAACAACATCCACATCCAGGCAAGAGGCAGGTTACACGCTTGGAGTGAAACATGATGAAGGAAAAAAAGATTGGCAATTGGGGAGCAGGAGGGGAAGGTGAACCAGCAATGGATAACTTCAATCTCACAATACCGGAGATGAAGATGGAGGGAGGAAGAGAATATTGAGAAATATTGAGATTGCTGAAGAAACTAAGAGTCTTAAGTTATTCAAAAACCTCTGATCTTTTGCAAGTACCAGGAACACCTGATTGCTTCTTAGGCTTGACCAAGTGACTGTTGTGTGATGAAGGTGTGTGTGAAAGAGAAAGATATTGTTAGCTGATGATTTGTGGTGAGAAATAACAATTGAGAACCATTCAGAAGGCACCATGGTAGTGTAGCGGATAGCACAACCCTATAACAGCTTGGGTGTCGGAGTTCAGAGTTCAATCCTGGTGTCCTCAGTAAGGAGTCTCTGTATGTCCTCCCCATTTCTCCGGGTCCTTCCAAGTTCAAAGACGTACCGGGTAGGTTAATTGGCCATTGTAAATTGTCCTGTGATTAGGTTGTGGTTAAATCAGGATTCTTAGGTGACCCAGCTTGGAGAGCCGGAACGGGCCGATCTTCCCGTTGTACTTCTAAATAAATAGAGGGCCAAAGGCCACAGTGATATTTTGATCAGCTGAGTTGGCATCTGTATTTGGGAGGAGAGAAAGAGGTGTCCAGGGACTCTGAAGGTTCAAACATTTCTTAGCCATGACTTAGTTATACCTGGGATATTGTTATTTATGTATGTTGACTCTTGTAAGACAATAAAACTTTATGGAATTGAAGAGAAAAGAGCAATGACCCCTATTTCCACAGCACCTTTCTCAATTTGAAGACCTCACTAAACTCCTCAATGCTAACATAGTATTATTTAATTTATTTATTTATTGAGCTGCAGCATGAAATCGGCCTTTCCAGCCCTTTGAGCCACGCCACCCAGCAACCCCCGATTTAACCCTAGCCTAATCAGGGGACAAATTACAATTTACTAATTGGTACGTCTTTGGACTGTGGGAGGTAGCCAGAGCACCCAAGTGGTCACGGAGAGAATGCGGCAGGAATTGAACCCGGGTGTTGTGCTAACCTCTGTGCTACTGTGTCGCCCACTTATCTAAAGTGCAGCTAATAATATAATGTAAACAAGACAATAGCCAGATTGCAAATATCAACTTCCTAGAAATGGCAATATGATAGAAACCAGATAAACCGTCTTAAGGATTCATTTTGACCAGAAATACCTTCCCTGTCATCCTTCACCCGAGTGAGCATGAAAGGTTTTTGTTTTGACATGTCTTCCAAAATATGTCATCTCACAGAGTAACTGCCGCTGTGAAGAACCATCTGAGGGTTTTATATTCCAGGTGGTGAAGTGGGCCTTGAATGTTGAACCTTCTTGCTAAAAGGAGAGAATTCTCAACAATGGCCAGTGGTGGCCAATAAAGGGAGAGTCATAGAAGTAAATAGTTCAGTTCATTGAGTCAGAAGGAACTTGTCATATTCCCTACCCACTCTACAAACTTGTATATTGTTTGCACTTAGTTAGGCATTAATTTACCTCCCTCACTCTCAAAGCATTTTATGGATGCTGTTCTCTGTTTATGTTCAAAAATACCTTTCTTAAAAACATACTTTCCTTGCCCTTAATTTCTTTGGTGTTGTCTTGAAAATCATTTCATCTTGATATTGAATCACTGTCAAATGAGGCAGATATCTTTGCCCATTATTATAAATAAACTTCTTATAATGTTGATATGATGGGTATATTTCCTGTATGAAAGTTTATTTCTTACTGACTAGTTCAAATATTTATTCATGACTCAGTACATTAAATTAATTTATGAGCTGTTAGTGTTTTCCTATTGCATAGAAATCCCTGACAATGGGACATGTATACAGACATCATTACTTCCTTGTCCTGTGAAGCAACAATTCTATGTTGGGATCTAGTACTAGGCTAAATTAATTCACTTAGTCAAAAAATGTGAGCATGATTCAGATCCTCTGCCAATTAGGAGCATTCTTCCACAGGAAGGCAACCTAATGAGGTCATGGGATTGAAAGCCTTCTATAAACCTGCCCTGAAGCTCATCTGGAGCTTCGGGGCATTAAAGCACATTCCAAACACCTATCGGTACTGATCGAATCATCAGATGAAGGATTTGGGAAATAAATTGTTACGGCTGAACATAGCCACAAGATCCTTCGATCCTTTAAAAAAAAAGATTTAATGGTGTATTTTTTTGGTGTAGATTGTAATGAATACCAATTTAGCTTGCAAGATTGGCAGGAAAACAACCAATCACAGTGTACCCTTACATAATGCTCCTTTCATACTCTGCAAGTAGCTAATACATCTCTTAATGGGTATAAATGGTACCTTTCTGTTAATCCAGCTGGTTAGTGTGCAAAACGTAATGGTTATGGAAATTTGCAAGTGTCATTTTGATAAATGATAGAAGTCTTTGTGGGTTGTATAGTGTCATTTAGTCTGGCATTTTTGGTACCACAAGGCATGTCATAAATATGATTGCTGGCGAGGTTGTGCACAAATTATACCTCTTTCAGACTCTGCCTTCACCACTGTGGGAGCAAGGAATAAATGATGGGAGTTTTGTAACTTTAAGTAAGTTCTAGAGCAAAGTTGTCCAAAAACTGAATTAAAATCTGTTGGACTCTAGATCATGGTCTCCTTTGGACTTTGCTATTGCCTGCATGGTGGGTGGTGGGCGGTGGGGGCGGGGGGGGTGGTCGGTGGGGGTGGTGGATCAAGTGCGGGGGAGGTTGATCCTTTTGCTACCGCTTGTGTGTGGGAGGAGGAGGGTGGGCTTTGGGGTTCAACATTTTCCAACATTTTATTCTTTGGGTGGTCTGTTTCTGTTTTATGGATGTCTGTGAAGAGTAAGAATTTCGGGTTGTATACTATTTACATTCTCTGATATTAAATTGAACCATTTGAACCGTCTGAAGAGATATGTACATGAAAATGGTCAAGATAGTATCTAACATCCATCATCATTACGTGCTGTGCTGTTTTGTATGATGTGGGCAGTCATGGTCTCATGACCATGATTGTTCTTGGAAAATTTTTCTACAGAATGACTTTGCCATTGCTTTCACCTAGGCAGTGTCTTTATAAGACGGGTGACCCCAGCCATTATCGATACTCTTCAGAGATTGTCTGTCTGGATCACCATGACTTGTGATATGACCTAGCTATTCATACAACCATCCACCACCTGCTCCCATGTCTTCATGTGACTCTGACTGGCAGTGGGCTAAGCAGGTGCTACACTTGTTCCAAGGGTGACTAGTGGAGGGACGGAGCGCCTCATACCTCCTTTAGTAGAGACATACCTCCACCCCGTCATCAAAGTATCTAAAATATTTCAGGGAAAGGCATATGAGTTTCCAGCATGCAAAGAAGATTGACAAGAATGATGCCAGGACTCGAGGGCCTGAATTACAGGGGGAAGCCGGGCAGGCTAGGAACTTATTCCTCACAATGTAGGAAACCTTTAGAGAGATGAATGTCCAAGATAATCAGAGGCACAAATAGGGTAAATGCGCACAATTAAAAGAAATCAAGAAGTGTCACAGGGTTTGGTGAGAAGCGAGATGTTTAAAAGGGATTTACTTGGCAACTTCTTTGTACAAAGGCAGTATGTATATGGGATGAGCTGCCAGAAGCAGGTACAGTAGCAACATGTAAAAGACACTTGGATGGACACGTAGACAGGAAAGATTTAGAGCAGGGGTTCCCAACCCTACTTATGCTGTGGATCTCTACTGTTAAGTGAGGGGCTTGGTGGACCCCGGATTGGGAAGCCCTGGTTCGGAGGGATATGGGGCAGATCCAGGTAAATGAGACAATTAGCTGGGCATCATGGGTTGGACCTGTTTCTGTGCCGTATGGCTCTGAGGAAATGTCTCTTGATATCAACTTCTAAGTGAATCCTTTCCTCAAGTTCCATGCAACTGCAAAGAAGATCTCTGACTCAAGTCATCCTGAGGTGTCCCGGGTTTGGCATCATTAGGCCTCACATCATTAGGCCTCACAGCAGAGATTCCCAAATGGGAATCTTGGAAGAGCAGATCAAGGAATCAATATTCTGGAAACTCACATAGGAGTGCATTGAAGGTACCTTCTTGACTATTTGAGCATTGAATGATGCTGGGAAACACCATAGGATGCACTGGGACACACCATCAGTAATGTAACCTGGGGTCATCGGGTGTTTTGGGTCTTTCCATACCAGACACTTTCGCCCAGGTGACCCATTCAGGGTATGATCAGCCCCTGGTTTGTGTCCCAGCAGCATTGGTTCATGGGTCACACCTCCTGATCAATTGACATCTGGAGGCTCACTCAGCAGCCTGTGTGTCAGCCCTGATGCCTCTTTCCTTTTCAGCCTTCGTATTGCCAAGGAGAGAGTGGGTTCCGCACAGCGAGCAGCCAGCAAAACCTTTACACCCCACTTCTATAGGTTCACATTGTGCCCTCCACCCCTGTCTCTGGCACTGCTCTACCAGCTCCTGGTACTTGGCTTTCTTACGCTCAATCTGGTCTTCCCAAGGGACTGTCAGTTCTAGCATGACCACTGCTTCGAGGTTTCTGACAGAATGACCACGTCAGGCCTCAGGGGTGCCAGCAATCAGCACTCTAATGGGCCTGTTGAATACCTCTACACATGCAGAAAATACAGCACTTCTCTTCGGCTGAGAAGGTTTTCTGAGTTAGGTCAGCGAGTGTGGTCACGTGGGATTGGCTTTATTCCTCCTGAAGTGAGTTGAGACTCTGATTGTTTCCCTTGGAGAGAGGGAGCACTAAGATGAAGGCATTGTGGCTATCGTCTGTGTGTTGCACAGTGATAAATAGCATCCTCTGATGGTTTGACACACTCTATTTGGACTTTGACAGAGTAGAATTTCTTCCTGCTGAGGAAACCTGCTGAGGGCGGTTTGTGTATTATTGATTGTATCCTGGATCAACCCCTAACAATAAACACGTCCAGACTGTTTCCACTTGTGCACTCCTCTGGATCTTGGCAGTTTCTACACTTGATGTATTTTGGCCTAAATTAACCCGTGTAATAATCCCAGGAAAAACAGGAGCCGTTCCATTGGAATGTATGTACTGTAAGTACAGTTATAGACAGCAAAAGCAAATGGAAGAAAAGTAAATAAAAAAAAAACCCAGAAATACGAGCAGAAAATGCCGGAAACATTCAGCCCATCAGGCAGCCCTTGTGGAGAAAGTAACAGAGTGAACATTTCAGTCAGAGACCTTTAGTCAGAAATGGGAAAGCAAGGAAGTCAGTTTGTTTTCACCATCAGGGAAGGTGTGGTGGGATAGTAAAACATCTCTGATAGGGTAATACTGAATGATTTAATATAGCAGGTAGAATCAGAATATGTTTCTTTGTCTGTGTTAAGTATTGCTTATAACAAAAGGCCAGACTATACAAAAGACACACCGAGCCAATCTTAGTTTACTCTTCCTATCTGTATCTGAATTGGCTATTTCTGCCTAATTTTGGCTCAGGTTTTTTGCTGATGACGATCTCAGGCCTGAGCTATAGCACTGTTGCTCTTACAGCAGACATTGCCTAACCTGTTGAATCTTTCCAGCAATTCCTCATTCCTGAAGCCTGTCTTCCCATTTAATATGATGATGGGTGATTTACATTGGCCTTGTCTCCACTCCTGAGCCAGATCTTTATATCCTGTAATTCCGGGATCTTTCTAACAGAGGACTGAATGAACCTGGTGCAACTTTTTCCTGGCCTTGCTTAACTTCTCCACTGTCCCCAAGTTGCCTGTGACTTACACCAGTGGTTTCTGCTTTTCACATGAGGGAGAAAGTGTTCTAATCATGAAATATGACTCCAAAACACAGGCACAATTTAAAGAAAGTACCATTTAATAAAAACAAAATTTGACATTCAATCACCATAAATCAGTATTCCTAATTATAAATAAGAAATTGCAGAATGCAACTGCCCAAAGCATGTCATAAAAATCTTCTGATCCTAAGTAATAAAAGTGAATTTGACTAGTTCAACCACTGTAAACTTGTGGCCCTGTGAAAGTCTGTTCTTTTCATTAAACAGAGTAAGATGGCTAATTTCACATCTCCACCCAACAAATCACAATGCTTAACATTTATGACATTATAATACCATTCAGCAATTGCATGGTATCACCCCAAGACATTCTGAACAGCTTATCGGAATCCCTACTTTATCAGCTGCTCATAAGGTTTACATTTACACAACCAGTACAACCCTTAACTTCCAGCATATGGATTTCTGCTGGGTTTCCAAATTGATTTTCAGCAGGCCAGAAGTTAATGTTCCGTAACTAATTTCTTTTACTTATACATAAATATGTATAAAGCAGGATTCGTGAGCAGTTAGAGAGCTTCACCATTTAATCTTAAAAAGAATGTTTCTCTGTCTTTTCTCATTTCTGCTCCTATTGAAAGTTCAGACTTCCAGTAAGAGGAGAAATCTCTCCAAATTCCTACAAGTATTATCTGAAAGATGGATTACGGAGCAATTTTAGTTAATAGTTTTTTCACACAAGTCTCAACTTGCAGATTATGTAACGTAAGACAAAGATAATATACTTCGCTTACCAGATTTAAACACTGGGCAAATAATAGGTCTACATAGTTTAACAGGGATCTAACTCCCATATGGGTAAAACAGTACAGTAAATGTATTTAGAAAATTAATTATTACCATTGTAACCTGGCAAGCTCTAACACAGATGCTCAGGTTTATATAGTTGGAATAAAATTCATAACAAACAGCTTCTTCCCCTCTGTCATATATACTTACTGTATTTCACTTTCTTTCTATTATAATGTATTGCATTGTACTGCTGCTGCAAAGACAACAGATTTCATGACATATGCCGGTGATATTAAACCTGATTCTGATATGTGGAATGTTTATATTTCCTTATGATGTAAACAAGACTGTTCAGCCCAATAAGTCTATGCTAGCTCTCAAGTTCAAAGTAAATTTATTATCATAGTATACATACCATATATAGTCTTGAGATTTATTTTCTTGCGGGAATTCACAGGAAAGTAAAAATATACAATAGAATCAATGAAAAACCACGCATACCAAAGGCTGACCAATGTCCAATGTGCGAAAGAGGACAAATTGTGTACAAAAGTTAAAGAAAGTAAATAAGTGATATTGAGCTGCAGTCTCTGAAAGTGAGTGCATGGGGCTGTGGAGTCGGTTCAGTGATGAGATGGGTGAAGCCGCTCATCCCGGTCCAGGGGCCCGATGGTTGTAGGGCAGTAACTGTTCCTGAACCTGGTGGTGTGGGGCTCAAGACCCCTGTGCCTCCCACCCAGTGATAGTAATGAGAACAATCAGAGCATCCTATCAATGCCACTTCCCTGCTTGTTCCCATCAAACTCAGGCTGCTTCTCCTGTGATCCACCTGCACTGTGGGCTGCGCGAGGAAACTGGAGTCCTCTAACGTAACCCACAGGATTATACGGAGTCTGTGGAAAGTGGCCCAGAGATTAGGCTTGAGCCTGGGTCACTGAAGGTGTGAGCTTGCAACCATTTTGTGCTACTTTATGGGGATTCAAGAACTGCATTAAAGATATTATAAACTTTGAGGTGAATGGCAGGAAAACACAGGAAAACACTATAAACAATCTGAAATTAATCCACGTAGGACTCATGGTGGCAGTTATTAGGGCAGTGTGTTGGGATTTTATACACTTTGGGTCTTATGTTAGAACCTAGCTCAATGAGATAGATTTTTCATACAATATTCCCTTCAGCTGTTCAGTCAGATTGTTTGTCACAAAGGGGGTGATTTTATTCTGGTTGTCAATGTGACCAGATACTGAAATGAGGGTAATTTTTATACGGGTTGTCTATGTGACCAGATATTGAAAAGAATCTGGATCAGCTTTTGTGGAACAACTGGGATTGCTAATTTCCAAAACTCAAGAGATTCTGCAGTTTCTGGAAACCTTGAGAAACACACACAAAATGCTGGAGGAACTCAGTCAGGCAGCTTCTATGGAGGAGAATACTCAGTCGACCTTTTGGGCTGAGAACAGATCTCCCTGATGACAGATCCTGACCTGAAACATTGACTGTTTATTCCCCTCCATTGATGCTACCTGACCTGCTGAGTTCCTCCAACATTTTGTGTGTGTGTTGTTAATTTACCTCTCTATCCATGGCACAGGAGATCAGACAGCCTGGTAGGCTACTGCACCAATCCTTGGCTCTCAGGGACTGCCAAGGTTTCCTATGTTTTCAAGAAACAAGAACTCGACTCATTTCTTGGGCTAGTGTGCATAAGGCGTTATTACTCAATATTCCCCACTTGTTCTCCAGCCGACTGATAATGGGGCTATTAGATGATTATCGTACACTAGAACTCTTTTAAATTCCAGTTAACATTGTTAAAAGGTTAAGGGAACATTTGGCATGAAACGCTGGCTGAATGCTCTGCAAAGCTTTATTTATTTATGGAGATACAGTGTGGAACAGGCCCTTCTGTCCTTCAGGCCTTTTGAGCCACACCAGCCAGCAATCCCGGATTTAATCCTGGGAGCAAGAGTCCAACAAAAAATCTTTGGCATAAAATGCTAGCACTTTTTCACTTTCCACCAATGCTGTTTAATGCTGTGTTTCCAGCATTTCTATTTTCTTTTTGCATTTTCACATTCTGTGCAATTTCCATAATCCTTTAATCGCAAATGGAATTACCTTTATTAGACATGCTTCCATGTAATGAACTTTCAATATAATGATTTATTTCTTCACAGGGCTAGTTTGCAGCTTAAAACCTGAGCCTAAAAACAGAATAATATCTTGGATTTAAATTTATTTATTTATTATTGAGCTTCAGTGCGGAGTAGGCCCTTCCAGCCCTTTGATACGTGCTGCCCAGCAATCCACTGATGTAATCCTAGCCTAATCAAGGGACAATTTACATTGACCAATTAACCTACCAGCTGGTACACCTTTGGACTGTGGGAGGAAACCAGAGCACCTGGAGGAAACCCACGTGGTCACGGGGAAAACATACAAACTCCTTACTGGCAGCAGCAGGAATTGAACCCGGGTCGCTTGTAGTGTAAAGCATAGTGCTAACCACTACACTACTGTGCCACCCCATGAATATGTAACTGTTGCATTGTTAACAGTATAAATACACAAAATAATTGTCATCAAACATGCATTAAGAATCACAGATAATACAGGTAGTAATAAACATGACAATGATAATTATAAGTCCTGCAATATCAAATGTATAACATAAATCTAACCATTAGCGTCGCTACTCATGTGCATGAACCACTATTAACTGCCGAGTAACAACAAAGCAAGCCATTCTGTTTTAAAGTAGACTTGAAGGGGTTTTAAATGTATATTGTTTGACCTATGACATATATTTCTTTCTTGAACTAGATCCACATTATATATTTGTGCAAAGCCTGATTGTCAGCAATCAATTAGACATCTGTGGCAGTAATTAGGAGTTGTGGTTCAATTAGAAAATGAATGTTTTAATGAAAACAAGTACTGAAGAGTCCTTCTGCAATACAGATACAAAGCTCTTACTGATTTTCATTAACACCATTGAAATACACAAATTTTTAAATGTATTAAACAAAATTAAAACTCTCTGATTCACAAAACGTTCTGCATACCAAAAGCTACAGTTATTTTGGCTTTCATTGACTTCTATTTCATGAGAAAGATGAGATGGTTCCAATACGACAGCTTTGCCTGCTTTGGACTGGATTTTGGTGAATGACGTGTGCCCTGGCCAAATATTTTAACTTCAATCAGCACCACTAAAATATATTCTCTGCTTGTTTTCATGTTGCTCTTTGATGGAGCTTGCTGTGAGCAAACTGGCTGACTCATTCCCTCTGCTCTGTATTTGTGAGATGGCGTATTCTTTCTGCAAGTTATGAAGGACCTCTTTCTGCTCACTGCAGATGAGCTCAGTGTTCTCTACATCATGGAAGCAGACTTGCCACTTCACCACGTCTCAGCCGTCAATCATTAATTAATTAATTAATTTATCTATTTATTTACAATCTTTATATATTTATATTATCTATCAACTGGTGCTAGAAAGTTTGTGAACCCTGTAGAATTTTCTTTATTTCTGCATAAGTATGACCTAAGATGTGATCAGATATTCACATAAGTCCTAAAACCAGATAAACAATAGACAATAGACAATAGGTGCAGAAGTAGACCATTCGGCCCTTCGAGCCTGCACCGCCATTCTGAGATCATGGCTGATCATCTACTATCAATACCTGGTTCCTGCCTTTTCCCCATATCCCTTGATTCCCCTATCCATAAGATACCTATCTAGCTCCTTCTTGAAAGCATCCAGAGAATTGGCCTCCACTGCCTTCCGAGGCAGTGCATTCCAGACCCCCACAACTCTCTGGGAGAAGAAGTTTTTCCTTAACGCTGTCCTAAATGACCTACCCCTTATTCTCAAACCATGCCCTCTGGTACTGGACTCTCCCAGCATCTGGAACATATTTCCTGCCTCTATCTTGTCCAATCCCTTAATAATCTTATATGTTGCAATCAGATCCCCTTTCAATCTCCTTAATTCCAGTGTGTACAAGCCCAGTCTCTCTAACCTCTCTGAGTAAGACAGTCCAGACATCCCAGGAATTAACCAATAAAGAGAACACAATTAAATAAATAACACAAAAACATTATACTTGTTCATTTATCTATTGAAAAAAAGATCCAATATTGCACGTATTTGTTGGAAAAAGTGTGTGAACCTCTGGGGTAATGCCTTCTACAAAAGGTATTTGGAGTCAGGTGTCCCAGTCAATGAGATGAGATTGGAGGTGTGGGTTGTAGAGGTGCCTTGGCCTATAAAAAAAGACACACAAATTCCCATCAGATTACTTACAGAGCCTGCTCTTCTTAAGAAAGATCTGCTTATGTGCACCATGCCTCAATCAAAACAACTTTCCGAGGACCTTAGATGAAGAATTGTAGAGATACGTGAAGCTGGAAAAGGCTAAGAAAGCATTTCTAAAGCCCTGAGTGTTCATTAGTCCACAGCAAGAGAAATTGTCTACAAATGGTACTGTTGCTACTCACCCTAGCAGTCGGCATCCTGCAAAGATCACACCAAGAGTACAACGTGCAATGCTGAATGAATTGAAAAAGAACCCAAGGGTAACAGCAAAAGGCCTGCAGAAATCTCTAAAACTTACTAAAGTCTGTTCATGTGTCCACTATAAGAAAAACAATGAACAAGAATGGTGTTCATGGAAGGAAACCACGGAGGAAACGACTGCTCTCCAAAAACAAAACATTACTGCGCATCTCAAGTTTGCAAAAAACCACCTGGATGTTCTACAACACTTTTGGGACAAAGTTCTGTGGACAGATGAGACAAAAGTTGAACTTTTAGGCAGAAATGCACATTGCTATGTTTGGAGGAAAAAGGTCACTGCACACCAACACCAAAACCTCATCCCACCTGTGAAGCTTGGTGGAAGGATCATCGTGGTTTGGGGGCTGCTTTGCCACCTCAGGGCCTGGACAGTTGCAATCGTTGAGGGAACAATTAATTCAAAATTGTATTATGACATTTTACAAGAGAATGTCAGGGTAGCAGTCTGTCACCTGAAGCTTAATAGAAGTTGAATAATGCAACAAGACAATGATCTGAAGGGCAAGAGTAAACCAACAACAGAACGTTTTAAAAATAATAAAATTCGTGTCTTGGAATGGCCGAGTCAAAGTCCTGACCTTAATCCTACAGAAATGTTGGGAGAGGACCTGAAGCAAGCAGTTCATGCAAGGGAGCCCACCAAAATCCCAGAGCTGAAGCAGTTTTGAGCAGAGGAATGGTCTAAAATTCCTCCAAGCTGATGTGCAGGACTGATTAACTATTACCGGAAACGTTTGGTTGAAGTTATTGCTGTAGCAGGGGGTCATACCAGTTACTGAAAGCAAAGGTTCACATACTTTTTCCAACAAATGCATGTAATATTGGATCATTTTTCTCAATAAATAAATGAATAAGTATAATGATTTTTTGTGATATTTAATTGATTGGGTTCTCTCTATCTAGGTCACAGGTTTGCATATGGTGACATATATGTACTTTGATAATAATTTCATTTTGAAATTTGTTATTTTTGAACTATTGTGGCCAATTGACTGGTTCCTCCGGCATCTTTCCTGTTGCTCCAGAATCCAACATCTGCAGTCTCTGGTGACCACACTTTCGGTTGCATCATTCGGTGCTACTTTTTTAAGTCAATTTAATAATTAAAAGTACCAATCAACAATGAAATATTATTTTAAAAAATCTTCTTTCCTTGTCAAAGTGGTACTGTTCCTTACATTTATTAGAACACATTAAATATTTTCTAGTGGTTATGAGTTTTATTGTGCATATGAACAATCTTAACCCAAATTGCAAAAGGTAATGTTGGGCTACTGACATTCAGATTCAAGGAATGCTTTGCTCTGGCACTGCTCGTTTGACAGTGGATTATAACATTGTTGATTGAGTATAATGGCATGCAGATTTCAACCTGACAGGAGCTGTGTACAGTTCAGTGGTGCAGTGTAGATCTGGGAATGAAGCTTGCCTTGACTGACAGCAGAGACCGGACTGATTACATTTCTCTTATGGCTCGGACGAGGTCAAGTCGTGCTGCTCAGCTGCAGCAGCGCTGGCACTGTTCTCGTCCCTTTCTTGCTGCTCTTTCATTCTTGCTGCCAAACGTCTTCAATTTGCACCGCAGGAGCCATAATGATGGATTGAGAATCCACCTCCATAGAATGCTACAAAGCCTCTTCGAGTGATGCCACCTAATTCCTCTCATCCAATGGCCATCGAGATGGGCGTAACCTGTTTCAACAGATGGTGACTGTGTTGGAACTTCCAGGAGAGACAGGGGTGGTAATGTTGGTGAAGGAGGGCCAGCAGGCCAGTGTGATGCCAGTCTGGATGAGTTGGGCCGAAGGGCTGTATGACTCTATGACACTTCGGGGCTTGTGCACAAATATGTGGCTGGGAGAACAGAGAAATTTAGATCATTTGAGTCCTTGTGGTCAGGGTAAAGGTCTGGACAAATTAGGGCCTCTGTCTGGAGACGTCAAGATGGAAGTGCATGAAAAGAAATCAAGATTATTGGAAGGTTCATTATCCAGACCACTGAGGGCTGGTGGGGGATGGGGTGGTTGTTGAGGAATGAGAAGAGATAAACTGTTTGGGCTATAGTAGGGAATAGGGACAAGAGGATCTTGAAAGCAAATTGGGGTGGCACGGTAGCATAGTGATTACCTCAATGCTTTACAGTACAGGTGACCCGGGTACAATTCCTACCATTGCCTGTGAGGAGTTTGTATGTTCTCCCCTGTGAACGTGTGGGTTTTCTCCAAGTGCTCTGGTTTGTTCCCACAGTCTAAAGACATACTGGTTGTTAGGCTAATTGCTCATTGTAAATTGTCCTGTGATTAGGGGATTGCTGATTGGCGTGGCTCAAAGAGCCAAAAGGGCCTATTCTGCTCTGTATCTGAATAATATATAAATGAGTCTATAATTAGAATAGCAATGAGGTAAGATTTATTGCGTGAGCTTGCAGGTTGATGGAGAGGAGTTTGGATGTTGGGGGATGGGTCAAAAAGTCAGAGCTTGGTCTTGTGGGGTTGCATGCAAGATCAGTGAGTCAGACACAGGCGATGGTGCCATTGAAGCAGGTGGGGAGAGAACCTCAACTTCCTGATAAATGTTCTGTAGTGGTACCTGTCCAGAAGCACAATACAGGCCCCATTTTATCCAGGCTATCAAAGCATGGTTGCTCCAGGCATGTCTCTTGTTTCTGAACAAACTTAATCACAGTTCACTAGTAATTTTCCAAAAAAGGCTAATGCATAGAGCAGGAGTTCCCAACCTTTTTTAACGCCAGAGGCCGAAACCATTAAACAAGCGGTCCGTGGAACCCAGGCTTAGAAAATTATATCATCTCTCTAATATGACTGATATGAATACTGTGTCAGTCATGCAAGGGGCATACAAAGCTGGTCACATCCAGTTGAATGATTGCAGGGATGGTTGCTATGACATTTTACCAGGAAAATCAGTTTTTAATTACCTAACAAAATTGTGATTAAGTTTTCAAGCAAACACTTCAGAACATGTTTAACACTTTTGCTTCTTGGCAAACTGACATCACCAGGTTCAGGAACTATCCCTCAACCATCAGGGTCTTGAACCAAAGGGGATAACTTCTCTCAACTTCACTTGCCATATCATTCAAATGTTCCCACAACCTATGGACTCACATTCAGGGACTTTTCTTCTCATGTTCTCGATATTTATTGCTTAATTATCTACTATAATTATTTTGATCTTTCTTGTATTTCCATAGTTTGTTGGCTTCTGCACTCTGGTTGCACACCCAAGTTGGACAGTTTTTCATTGATTCTGTTATGGTTATTATTCTTTAGATTTATTGAGTATGCCGGTAAGAAAACAAATCTTCGTGTTGTATATGGTGACATATGACGTGTGTACTTTGATAGTAAGTTTACTTAGAACTTTGATTTTATTCTTATTTTTTTCTTCTTGTCTTAATTCATATTTTCCTTTCCTCTTTATTATTTTCTTTCATTAATGGAACTCAAATTCACCCAGCTTTCTTGCTTCCTTTCAGTCCTTCAGTAACTATTGTTGACTGAGGCTCTGATGGCATTGAATATCAAAGTACTTCAGATGCTGGAAAATCTGAAATAAAAATAGAAATTCCAGTAAATTACAGTGCAAAACAATTCTGAGATATTTGATACAGAAATATGTCAAAATAATATGAAATGCCTTGCTACATCAAGATTCAGCCATTACGGTACATAGACTGGTGTCTTACAGAAGAAATTTTTACTTCTGCTGATCTTGTTAATAATTGTTTTGCATGACTCCATCACAACATTTACAAGTTTCCAAATGCTTGTTTGGTCAGTACAACCTGTCCTAAATAAAAATTATTTTAATTATTTACAACATTTGGACTAAAATGCAGATTACTGCTGAGGTAAAACCCTAAAGTGAATTATTAGATTCTTCTTTTAGTTCTCAGCAGAAACAGTATGGGGCGTCCAGGAAGGGGCAGCTCCTCTGGTGAAGGAGCTTGATGTTTCTATTCCAGGGCAGCTCACTCACCTTTGGTCCCCACCGGACACTCAGCTCTCACCTGTGGCTCCACGTAGCTGTTTGTATGCGACAATGGTTACATTCGGCTACTTCAAAAGGTGGGATAAACCAGGTGAGAGTAAGTGGTGGGCTCTTACTAAGTGGTGAGGCAGTGTCAGGCCCATCCTGCCATGCAAAGTCAGCTCTACTAAACTAGGCAGATGAGGTCTACAGTGAGATCCAACGGCCAGCCCTCTACTGTGACTATTGTCTTGTTTATTACTTATTGCAATGCCTGCACTGTTTTGTGCACTTTATGCAGTCCTGGGTAGGTCTGTAGTCTAGTGTAGTTTTTTTCTGTGTTGTTTTTACGTAGTTCAGTGTAGTTTTTGTATTGTTTCATGTAGCACCATGGTCCTGAAAAATATTGTCTTGTTTTTACTGTGAACTGTACCAGCAGTTATGGTCGAAATGACAATAAAAAGTGACTTGACTTGACTAGGAAAGCGGTACTGTAACACTCCATGGAGAGTGAAGAACATGACAAGGCACAGAAGACGTCATGGTCATCCACCGCAACCAAAGAAGACCCCAGTTTGTGATGCCTGTTTGTACCTCTGGATCTGGACGACTGAGGTCAATAGAGTGGAGCTGCCCCAGTGCAATGACTTTTCCACTTTAAATCTCTCCCGTACAGGTTTCCTGTCATCGTCAGACCCAATGACCAGCCACCATCAGAAACCGCCACTTGATCCCTCTTGACAATAGATCAAGGCTTGGCTCTGTGAAGTCTGTTATACCTGGAGTATTGCAGCTAACCCAGATTAAAACAAACCATGCAGAAACAACTCTAATTTCACAATAGGAAATTCAACATCTGAACGTCTGAAATTGGTAATTAGTTTGTTATTGTTATGATTCAGTGAAAAGCTTGTGTCTGCAGGCAGAACATTCCATACATAAAACATGGAGGTAGTACAAAAGCACATAAAAAAAATAGAATTTAGAACATAGTGTAAAGTTACAGAAAAAGTGCAGTGCAGGTGGACAAGTAAAGCACTTGATGGAGCAGACTGAGAGATCAAGATCTTCTTTTTATCATACAAGAGATCCGTCAAGAGCCTTATAACAGTGGGTTGGGGGGTGTCCTTGAACCTGGTGGTACATGTTCTCAAACTTATGTGCCTTCTGTGCAATGGAAGATGGGAGAAGAGAGAATGATAGGGGCAGAAGGGGTCCTTGTTTATGTTGGCTGTTTTCTTAAGGCAGCAGGAAGTGCAGGCAGAGTTTATGGAGGAGAGGCTGGTTTTCATTAAAGTCTGTGCTGGGTTCACAACTCTCTGTAACTTCTTGCCATCTTGGACAGAGCGAGTTGTTGCACCAAGCTGTGACATGCTGGATAGGATGTTTTCAATGGTGCATCTGTAAAAATCGGTGAGGGTTATCAGAGACATGCTGAATTTCCTTAGCCTTCTAGCAGATCTGCTTTGCTGGCCACAGCATCTACATGGCTTGGCAAGGTCAAATTTTTGGTGATATTTATATGTAGAGACTTGAAGGTCTCAACTATCTCCAACTCAGCACCACTGATCCATGCAAAGGTGTGTATTCTGCCTCAATTCCTGGAGTCTAACCAACTCTTTTGTTTTGCCATCTTTGAGGGGGAGTTTGTTATCCTGACACCATGCCCCAAGGCACTCTATCTCCTTCTTATACTCTGTCTTGATCACCAGCCCACTATGGTGATGTCATCTGCAAACTTGTAAATCCGGAGTTTCCAACCTTCCAAACTTCTTGACGGTAGCAATCTTCTCATCAGGAAGGAGGTACAGAAGTCTGAAGGCACCCCCTCAATGATTCAGGAACAGCTTCTTCCCCTCTTCCATCCAATTTCTAAATGGACGTTGTTCCCATGAACAATACCTCACCACTTTTTTACTTCTATTTCTATTTTTACTACTGTAATTCATACTTTTTTCTTCTAATATGTATTTCATTGTACTGCTGCCACAAAGACAGCAAATTTCATGACATTTGCCAGTGATATTAACTCTGGTTCTGATTTTTTATGCAATGAACCAATACCATTAAGCAAGGGATCCATGGCCCCCGGGTTGGGAACCACTGTTTTAAATGGAATTAGAGCAGAATCTGGTCACGCAGTCATGGGCAGTAAAATATGTGGATGGTACACAGCCCTGTGGGGCACCTGTGTTGAGGATAATTGTGTTGGAAGTTCTGCTGCTTATCCCTTACAGCAGGAGCCAAGGATCCAATTACAGAAGGGGGTGCCAGTTCTTGTTCTCGGAGTTGGAGATGAATTTGTTTGGGATTACAGTATGTTATTGAAGTTGCAGAAACAGTCAAAAAGTAAGAGTCTGATGAAAGTACCGGAGTTACTCAGATGTTTCAAAGATGATTCTAGGTCCAGGGAGATGGCATCCGCCTTAAATCTGTTCCATTGCTAGGTGAATTATAATGGGAGTCTCGGAGGCTGGGGTTAATGTGTGTCATGTAGAAGCTACTTGAGAACTGCCGAGAAACTGAGTGAAGGAACCAACATAGTGTGACACACTTCCAAATAATTGAGTTCCAAGCCAATAAAAGTACGTTTGATCCTTTATGGTGAAACCGGCATCGATGAGCGACAAAGACAAGTGATCCAAAATAGCAATAAAGAATAATGAAGCTAGCGCAGCTATGGCAAAATTAGCATAATTAGGGTTCAACAGAAAGTACCCATTCCCTCCTCTACTAAAGTAATGGTACAACGGGTGACTATGTGACTATACGCATTTACACCCAAACCCATGTGACAAATTACCGTAACCCATAATAAAACACACAAACAAAATGCAGCACAGACAGACAGACAGAAAATAGATACGTGGCTCCCTATATGCCTCTTGAGCACTTCATGATGTCAGAGTATTTAAGGATTTAGAAACATAGAAACATAGAAAATAGGTGCAGGAGTAGGCCATTCGGCCCTTCGAGCCTGCACCGCCATTCAGTATGATCATGGCTGATCATCCAACTCAGAACCCTGTACCTGCTTTCTCTCCATACCCCCTGATCCCTTTAGCCACAAGGGCCATATCTAACTTCCTCTTAAATATAGCCAATGAACCGGCCTCAACTGTTTCCTGTGGCAGAGAATTCCACAGATTCACCACTCTCTGTGTGAAGAAGTTTTTCCTCATCTCAGTCCTAAAAGGCTTCCCCTTTATCCATAAACTGTGACCCCTCGTTCTGGACTTCCCCAACATCGGAAACAATTTTCCTGCATCTAGCCTGTCCAATCCCTTTAGAATTCCTCACATTTCAATAAGATCCCCCCTCAATCTTCTAAATTCCAGTGAGTATAAGCCTAGTCGATCCAGTCTTTCTTCATATGAAAGTCCTGCCATCCCAGGAATCAATCTGGTGAACCTTCTCTGTACTCCCTCTATGGCAAGAATGTCTTTCCTCAGATTAGGGGGCCAAAACTGCACATAATATTCTAGGTGCGGTCTCACCAAGGCCTTATACAACTGCAGTAGAACCTCCCTGCTCCTGTACTCAAATCCTTTTGCTATGAATGCCAACATACCATTTGCCTTTTTCACCGCCTGCTGTACCTGCATGCCCACCTTCAATGACTGGTGTACAATGACACCCAGGTCTCGTTGCATCTCCCCTTTTCCTAATTGGCCACCGTTCAGATAATAATCTGTTTTCTTGTTCTTCCAACCAAAGTGGATAACCTCACATTTATCCACATTAAATTGCATCTGCCATGAATTTGCCCACTCACCTAACCTATCCAAGTCACTTTGCATCCTTTTAGCATTCTCCTCACAGCTAACATCGCCGCCCAGCTTCATGTCATCCGCAAACTTGGAGATGTTGCATTTAATTCCCTTGTCTAAATATTTGAGGAATTAATTAATAAAGAAGTCATTAACAAAGCTTATTTTTCTTTGGGAACAGGATGACGGCAGTTAACAAAGCAGATGTGAACCACAGATTGGTGCAGGGAGGGGTTAATGATGTCTGTGAGCAGTCTTGCCAGCTGATTGACACAGGAGCCAGTGACACACACACTTTGGGCTAGTCACTTTCTGTGGGTTCAGTCTCGCCCCATCGTTGTTCCCACAGCCACTGATCTCGCTTTAAGGACTCGTTATCTCATGTTCTCATTATCTGTTGTTATTTATTTATATTTTCATTTGCACATTTTGCTGTCTACTGCACTCCAGTTGATCTTTCATTGATCCTGTTGTAGTTACTATTCTGTAGATTTGCTGAGTATGCCCACAGGAAGATGATTCTCAGGGTTATATACGTACTTTGACAATAAAATTCACATTGAACTTTAGAAGGACTGTTCTGTGACAGTGGCATTGGGTACAAGTGCATCGAAGATTGTCAGGGTGGAGAGTGTCCTTTCATTAACCTTCTGTTTGAAATGCTCATAAAAAGCATTGAGATAGGAGTGGGGGAGGAGGTGAATGTGTTGTTGTCTCCAGCACCGCCTGACTTTGTTTCATAGCTCATTATAGCATGCACGATTTGAGGTGATCTGTGACTTGAGCTTGGTCTGGTATTGTTGTTGGGCATCCCTGGTAGCTTTACGAAGGCCATTTCCTGTCAGAGTCTCAGACCTGGACTTCAGACGGGTGTTGTTCTTTCACTCTATCCATGGTTTCCAATCGAGGAGCTCTTGCATTGACCAGAGGCCACGTGGTCCTCTGCACACTTGCTGACGAAGTCTGTGGTGTCAGTGACATACTTATTTACACTGGCCACCGAGTCCGTGAATATGGATCAGTTCACTGACCCAAAGCAGTCGCGTGGAAGCTCACCCTATTCCTCAGGCCAAGCCCTCACTGACCTTCTGCACTGAATCCTCTTGCTTCAGCTTTTGTAAGGAGCACAGCCATGTGGTCTGGTTTGATTTTCCAAAATGCAGGCTGAGCATGGGGCAGTAGGCAGCTCGAATGGCTGTGGAACAGTGATCGAGGATGTTATCAACATTTGGCGGATCAGGAGATGAGGAGTAACTCAGAGAACAGTGGAATTCTCTGCTTGGGGAAGCAGTGGAGGATACTTGGTTAAATACATTCAGTGGCCCCTTTATTAGGTGCAACTGAATGCTCATTAATGCACATATCTAATTAGCTAATCATCTGGCAGCAACTCACTGTATAAAAACATGCAGACATGGTCAAGAGGTTCACTTGTTGTTCAGACCAAACATCAGCATGGGAAATGCATTGTTAATGAGAGAGGTGAGAGGTTAAAGGCCATGTTGGTTCAAGCTGACAGGAAGGCAGCAGTAACTCAAATAACCGTGCATTACAACAGTGGCGTGCAGAAGGGCATCTCTGACACACAGCTCATTGAACCTTGAAGGGGATGGACTATTTCAGCAGAAGACCACGAACATACTCTCAGTGGCTACGTCATTAGCTGCAGGAGGTGTATGATCTTATTGAATGGCAGAGCAGACTCCATGGCTAGACGGCTGTTTCCTGTTTCTATTTCTTGTGTTCTTATGTTTTGATTCAGAAAGGCTTGCCTGTAGAAGACAAGTAGAGGTGAAATGATGACATCCCTTTGGAGGTCCATGGCATTCTGCAAAGATCAGTTCCAGGACCTCTGTTGTTTCTGCTATATATCACTGGTTTGGATGAAAATGCCACTGGATGGATTAGCAGATGACATTGCGGATGACACCAAGGTGGGTGGAGATGGAGACAGAGGAAATGACTATCAAGGAGTACAGTGGAATATAGATCAGTTACAGATAAGGGTAGATATGGAAGATGGAATTTAATGGGCCATTGTGAGATATTGCACTGTGGGAGGTCAAGGGAAAAGATAAAATGTACAGGTAATGGTAGATCCCCTAGTAGTATTGAGGAACAGAGTGAATTTGGGGTCTATACTTCATTGAACATAGATAACGTGGTAAAGGTGGTGTATGGTGAACCTTCCTTCATTGATTGGGACGTTGAATATACAAGTAAGGAGGACATGCTGGAGCTATATAAAACTTCAGTCAGATTGCATTTGGAGGATTGTGTGAAGTTCTGACTGTTCAGCTATTTATTTACTTATTTATTTTTAAAATTTTGATTTATTTAGGAGATAAAGCAGAGTAACAGGCCCTTCTGGCCAAAGAGTCCATGCTGTCCAATTACACCCATGTGACCAATTGACATATTAACCCATACATCTTTGGAATGTGTGAGGGAACTAGAGTGCCCAGAGGAAACCGACATGGTGATGGGGAAAATGTATGAGCTCCCCACAGACATCATTGGGAGTTGAACCTGGGTCACTGGCGCTGTAATAACATTATGCACACCACAATGCATTCAAGCTGCCCCCAAGTACACAGTACTCTGCAAAAGTCTTAGGCACATAAATATTGCTAGGGTGCTAAGGCTTTTGCACAGTATCGTAGTAATTTTATGTATTTCACTGTACTGCTGCTGCAAAAAAATCAAATTCCGTGACATATATGAGTGATGATAAACCTGATTCTGATATGGGTCTCTATTATGGACTGAGAGTGGAAAGAGGACAAGGAGAGGGGCAATCCCCCCTCGCTATTCTCTACATGCTCCCACCAGATTTACAAACTCACTCTTCATCCCACATTGACAAATACAGCACCGTGCAAATGTCTTAGGTGCCCTAGCTACATATATGTGCCTAAGACTTTTGCACAGTACTGTAGGAAGGATGTGGAAACTGTGGAGTGGATGCGGAAGAGGATTGCTAGGATGCTGCCTGGATTAGAGGGTGCGGTTATAAGGACAAATTGGACAAAATTGGATGGTTCTCCCTTGAGAGTCAGAGACTGAGGGGAGACCAGATGGAGGTTTCTTAAATTATGAGAGGATGGATAGGGTAAGCAGTCAGAATCTCTCTTTCAAGGTAGAAAAATTGAACATTAGAGGGCATGTTTTTAATGTTAGTGGGGTAAATTTAAAAGCTATGTTAGAAAAATTTTTTGTTCAGAGAGTGATAGGGATAGGGGCAATAGTGGAAGCAGGCAATTTGGTGGAGCTTGAGGTTGGTGGTCGTATAACCAGAACTTGTGAGATGCACCAGCTGCTACTACAACCACCTAGCACCTGCTCCCATGGCTTCAAGTGACCCTGTCTGGGCAGCTAAGCAGATGCTACACCTTGCCCAAGGGTGACCTGCATGCTAGCGGAAGGGGCGCTTTACACCTCCTTCGGTAGAGACGTATCTCCACCCCGATATTTAGGTTATGCAGTCACAAGTCCTGATTATAGAACCACTGATATCAGACAATCTCTGAAGAGTATTGATAATGGTTGGGGTCATCTGCCTTGTAAAGACACTGTCCAGAAGAAGGCAATGAGAAAATACTTTTGTAGAAAAATTTGCCAAGAACGATCATGGTCATGGAAAGACCAGGATCACTTATGTGGCACTTAATGAATGAGTGAACCAGTCAGAATCTCTCTCCCAGGGAAGAAACATCAGAGTCGATGTTTAAAGGCAAAATTAGACACAGAGAGGGAAAGGTGCTGGGAATAGGTTACCGGGGTATTAGTGGAATCAGGCAGCTAGGTGGAGTTTAAGAGGCTTTTAGATAGATACGTGACTAGGAAGGGAATGGAGGGATATGAATGATACACAGGAGGAGGATATTTAGTATAAATTAGCACCAAGATCGTCATAACGTTGTGGACCTGGTGGACTGTCCAGTGCTGTATTGTTCCATGTTCTATATTTGAATTAGTCCTCTTTCTTTGGAGGCAAAAGATCTGGAATCTGGAACAAAAATCAGGACATTGGAAGGACCCACTGGGTCAGGCAGGATACTGCACGATGCTCGACGAACTCATTGGGTGAAGCAGTGCCTGCGCAGGCAAAAGGTACAAGTCAATGTTACGGCTCGAGACCCTGCGTCAAGATTCTATTTACTTTGATTGTTGTAGTGTATTTGACATTCTTAGTGAGAAACCGTTTCTCATTTCTAGTGAGGAGTGTGATAGATATTGGATAAAAAAAAAACACTCTACTGAAAAGCAAAACAACTTGTACCATGGCAATAGTCATAGATATGGAGTTTAAGATTTTCCTCTTTTTACTTTCTTGGTGTAGTTTGTGACAGCAAAGATGCTTAGGTTATGATGTAATGACTGTAGAGCAATGAATCCCAGAGCCACAACTCCACCTACATGTTGAATGTTCCACCCACACACTGACCAACAGCGGGATGAATGGAAAATGTTCCTTTTGAATCATGCTTGTCTACACGCAGCTTGCAAACAGGGAACAATAATTGATGGTGGTCCTGGAGTATTTCCCTGCTTAAATTTCTTGCATTAGAAACATCCTTGGTAGAAGCTGGATGGCACTTGACGGGACCCAAGACTCACACTCAATATGAACACCCACGTCTGCTGGGTGGAACTGTCACTCTGTGGAGGCTCTGGTGTTTATTACGCTAGAAGCATTATGTCATAGGATAAGTATTCGCAGTGTCAAGATATGTACTGAGAGTGTGAAGAGGAGAGAATCTGAAACGTCTTATTAACTCCTACTTCCCTTTGTAGAGTAAAGTTCATTCTGCACAATATACTGTTTGCATGCTAACAATGCTGGCTGAAATCCAAAAGCTAGTCCAATCCAGAATTAATCAACAGGACTGATTTATAAAGCATCTTATCACACAGAAATGGTTGATAGCTCTTCACATAAGATGGAGAGCCTTGAGTGAGAGGAATATTGACCAGTCCTCTCCTTTGTTGATGAGTGACATTAGAACTTCAATGTTTACTGGAGTCGGAGGGCATCCATTCAATGTCATGTGAGGGTAGAGTGGAAAATCAGCCCTAATTATGTATTCTAATCCTGGGTAAATTGCTTGAACTGGGGGCACAAGTCAGGAAAGTGTTGGATGGTGAATGATGCCGCTCCAAAATCATTCAAGGAGCTTGACACCATTCAGGACAAAGTAATTTGCTTGATTAGCACCTAGACAACCAATCCCTTCACCATTAGCATGCCAGTGCCGAAGTGAACAAAGTCATATCTGTCCCAATAGTTGTATTGGTGCCAAGATCATTCAGACGCAGTATTGTAATACTCCATGAAGATCGATGACTAGTACTTCTCTTTGGAGTGAAGGGAGAGTGAAAGGTGACTTGATAGAGGTGTATAAACTGATAAGAAGAATAGGTAGAAGAGAATAGAACTTTATTTTCATTGCTCAAAACAATGAGATGGTGGTGCTACTCCAGTCCATGCAAAACAGATATTTACAATGCATGTGGTGTGGCTTAACTTAAAACTAAATTCTCATTTTTACATGCAACAAGTTCTTTTGATAGTTCATAAGGGCATTGGCAAGCCGGGGTGTAGCATTATTCAACTGCATGACAGTACTTGGGAAGAAGTTGTTTTTCAGTCTTACTGTCTTGGCTAAGATGTTTCTGTATCTCCGACCAGATGGCAGGAGATTGAACAGACTGTGTCTGGGATTGGATGGGTCTTTAATGATGTTATGAGCATCGAGAGTTATAGATTGTCTCCAGGTCTGGTAGCTGGGTCCCATTGATGCTGTCAGCTGTCCTAATCACCCACTATAGTGCTTTGAGATCTGTCTTACTGTAGCTAGATATCCAATGACTTTTCTTTGGGGAGTCCCCAGGGCATTCCCCCGAGTGGGTAGTTCACATTCAGAACATTTACTGGGGAGGTGGAATGGCTGAAATAAAAGGGCATCATTTTAGGGTGATTGTAGGAAAGTGTAGAGGGGATGTCAGAGGTAGGGTTTTTACATGGAGAGTGGTGGGTGCCTTGAATGTACTGCCAGTGGGCCGGTAGTAGAGACAAATACATTGGGTATTTAAGAGACTCAGATGGGCACATGGATGAAAGAAAAAGGTAGAGCTGTTTTGGAGAGAGGGTTAAATTGATCTTGGAGTGGGTTAGAATGTTGGCACAACATTGTGGGCCAAAGGGTCTGTACTGTGCTGGACTGTTCGATGTTCTTAAAAAAAACCTGTAGATGCTGGAAATCTGAAACAAAAACAGAAAATGCCAGAAAAACTCAACAGGTAAGGCAGCTTCTGCAGAAGGAGGATCTGACCTTGAAAAGTTTCTTGCAAAAGAAAACTGAAACTCTGTTTCTCTTTCCGCAGGTGCTGCCAGAGCTGCTGAATGTTTGCCGCATTTCTCTTTCAATGGGGGAGCAACTGCATCGTTTTGTCATGGCAGGGTACCTTTGCTCTTGTCCTTGGGCACGACTCCCGCCTTATGGCAGGGGTTCAATGAATTACGCAGAGAAGAAGCGTATGTCAGCTCTTCCGGCAAATGAACAGGCAACCAACTGTTAATTAGAAACAGAAACTGAGAGTTCAGCAGCACTTGGTCCTCTGTTAGGACTGCAGAATGCATGGGGTGCGGGCAGTCGGGGTGGAGAGCATATTCGTGGGAAACAACAACCCATCGCAGTCAGGGAGCCAGCGTGTAGAAAGCATGCAGTGAAACGGCAGAAGGAAGAATAAATGCAGCTGTGAGGTTTCCTAATCCTTTTCCTCGCTGTGTAATCTTTCAGCACCTGTGCTTCTTCCTGTAAGAGCTGACAGTGAGATTAACTGAGGTGGGTGGTTCACATCCACAACGTTTACAGGGAGGTGGAATGCTTTATACAGTTCCATTTGTCTCGAGTTAGCTGCAGCTTCCGTTATTTATTTTGAATTGCTGGAGTCGCTCAGTGCTGATTTATTTTCCATAGGTTCTAGGCTACCCCAGTCCATCCCCTCTTCAGCTTACTATGATGCAGTGGATATGCTTGAGTAAATATTTCTTCCCTATACAGAAAAGGAACCTGAAATTCCATAGAGGCTCTCTGTTCCCTGCACTAACACCAGTGGTAGGTTGGCACAGTCTCAGGAGTAGTGATGTATCTGGATGAAAGTGGCCCTTCACAGCATGTCTGGTGGTTTCTAGAGTGCCTTGTCCAAGTGACGGTGGTTCAGAATTTCCAACAATCCAGTTGAAATCAATGCCAGTCAATGGATTGAAGGAGGGTGGGTGGAGCATAAAGCGAACAGCAGTCAATTGTATGGAGAACAAATCATTTTACTCAGAAAATATTGTTGATTTGAAGGGCAGAAGCAATAGAAATATCGCGTCCTTCCGAAAAGGCAAGGCAATCTCCTCAGAAGGTAACTCATAGGCAGAAAGTCAATCTTGCTCACGGAGAGGTGTGTGGTCACCGCACTTGACTGACAGGGGATTTACTCTGGCTGGCTGTAGTATTATCAAAACATGCAGCCGTTTCTTGTTACTCTTCTTGTTTAGCTATTTTTAGTGCCAGACCTGGCTTTGTGCCTGAGCCTTTCTAATCCATCAGGTGCTTGTCTTTGCCACAACGTCAAAGTGGCCCAAATCAAGCTTACAAACAATTGTGACAGTGGTTGATTATCCCTCCTCCCCTTCCTCATCTCCAGCCCCATTTCAGTGGAATGCTCTTGCTTTGTCCCCCGACTATCTATCCAAAGTATCTTTCCAGTGGCATCTCCTTCTGCTCAGGCACCGTTTCCCAGCATTCTTTATAGGATCTTCCTCTGATCCTATTCCCTCATTAAAGGGATGGTCTTCAGTGATGCCAGCAGTCAGTGGAAGTAGGCCCCATGCCAGAGGCTGACTCCCAGTTTTTTTTCCTGTACCACCCACTCCAGACGTGGATACCATTCATGCACGAGCTGTAAGATGGCTTGTACGATAGATACTACCCAAACTGACAGGCAAGCACAACTCCAACTAGACAGAGTCAAACCGCAAACTCATGATATTCAATAGATGATACTATCCCCTCATGTCCAACATCCTGTGAGTCACTATTGATCTTGGACTTACTGCATTAATTCACTGGTTACAGACAGAGGCCGGTAGTTTCTGGATGACTCAACTCCAGGCACTTTAAAGCCTTTTCACAGGGTCCATGGCACGTCAAAGATGTGACGGAATGCCTAGAAGAGTGCAACTCCAGCGACGCTGAAGAAGCATGAAGTATCCTGATTGATGAAAAACCCCCTTTGATTAATTTAATCATTCACCCATTCCTTTATGGATGCACCACAGTGACTCATTGTGGTTGCAGTCAGCATTAACTGCCAAGCAGAGTTCTGTTACTTGCCCAAACTTCCCCATCAGCATCTACAAACCCCTGACCTCTGCCATCAAGAGCAAGATTACGAGAACACTAGCTTATTTCCACGGTGCACCCCATCCTGATTTAGAAATACTACCCGCTTCTCTCGCTGGGGCTGGGATTCTCTATGCTTTGAGTTTGCCGAGCTTGCATGTTGGCTAATAAAGTTCGAAGTACATTTATTATCAAAGTAAGTATATCATATATAAACTTGAAATTCATTTTGCAGGCAGCCAGAAGACAAAGAAACACAGTAGAATTCATGAAGAACTGCACGCTACAAAGACACTCGCACATCCGCTGTGTGGAAACAAAAGAACAAATCGTGCAAACAAACAATCCACAGACCATAAATCCTCAAAAGTAAGTTGACAGCCCCATAGCCGGTTCAGTGATGCAGGCCACAGCTGCGGAGACAGCTTCAGTGCTGAAGCGACTGCTGGTGACTGCAGCTGCAGAATTAGTTCAGTGCTGAGGCGAGTAAAGCCTCCCAGAATAATGAGTTGAACACTGGCTCATCCTCTGCCTTCACCCTTAACACTTTCATCTTTTTAATCTAGCTGGAAGTTTAAATCAGCCAAACATCGATCTGTTATCCGCTCTCGGGCACAGGCCCCGCTGCTTCAGTCTGGCCCCTGGTACCCTTCAACAATTGTCGCCATGGCTCTACCTGTTTTCTCAGGAGTCCAGTTCCCTGAATGTTTCAGGATACCACGAAAACACCAGATGGTTCAAAAGCACACCTCCCAGCAGGAAACTACAGGCTGTGGAACGCAGTGATCATAGTCCTGAAAATATAAATTTAGTAGAATTGTTAGTAGTTCTATTTGCCACCTGCAATGCATTGCCATGTCTTGGCAGTGCCATCTTCACCAAGAGATCAAATTATGTTAGTTTGCTCATACAAATGTGAAACTTCACGGTAATAACAATTCCAAATGCAGAAGATGAAGTACTGAGCAAGCCAGTTGAAGCTGAAAACTTTTTGGGTCAATTTGACCTGACATTTTCGAGTTTACTAAACGTGCTGAGTTAGACCTTTGGTGCTGGTGAAAATTTCACTTATTTCCAAGATTTCTCAGGCTGGGTCAACTCTGAATATCTCGACCTAATAAAGGAATCTTGGCATGATGGCTTTATGCATGCAAGTATGGCCTTGCTGTGTTTGCTAAGTCAAATTACTTCCTTTAATAAGTACCAAATTCACATTCTGAAACGGATCTGCTGCATATGAAATGTTTACTTGGGCAGAGTGGACCTGATTTTAACTGTGGGTCAGTTTGGGGCTGGCAAATTTCCCTCTCAGTTTAAAAGCCTTTTGTTTTTGCCAATAACAGCTCTGGGGTATTTGGCATCTGACCATAAACCTACCAATTCAGGGGGCAACTTCTCAGGGATCAGCTAGAGAAATGTGTTTCTTAAAGGGAGGTTGTATTTCTTTTCCTCGTTACATTTCCTTTCCAAGAAATCTTGTGAAGAGAATCAATGAGTCTCTTGTCTTCTGTACTCTGCTACTCTCACCCACCTCTCTCCAAAATCTCCAAAGATCAGCCTTGGGGGTTCTTTCGTAGTGCCGCTTCCATGGGCTACATTGATTGTTGCCGGTACAGGAAGGAATATGGACACGGCTGCAAATTCCACAACTCTTTCCTTCCAGGAGGCCCAAGAGACCACAGTTGCTGGAGTCTAGAGCAACAAACAATCTGCTGGAGGAACTCAGTGGGTCGAGCAGCGTCTGTGGGAGGAAAGGAATTGTCAACATTTTGAGTCGAACCCCTCCATTAGGACCTGATGCAGGGTTTTGATCTGAAGTGTCGCCAATTCCTTTCCTCTCACAGATCGCTGCCCAACCCGCTGAATTCCTCCAGCAGACTGCTTGTTGCTCCTTTCCCTCTAAGTACCTCTACTGTAGTGTACTGATTGCCCATGGGTAAGAGGGCATTTAGGCTGGGATGTGTGATTGTGAGCAAGGCTGCAGCACACGGTGAAAAGGTTTAGAGTGGTGGGCTTAGCCATCGGTTGTGGGGAACCAGTTACAGATACGAGTGCAGGCATCTGCTCCTTCCATTACCCCTCACTTTATGTGTCTGCTAGCTCTGGCAAACCACCCATCAACCATCTACCTTTTGCGGCCAACTGCTGACACCGAATGTGTTTTTATTGTGATGAAAACATTGAGGGCCATTGGCCTGGCAGGAAGTTACAGATGTCACCTATCAGCCGATGTGACAGCCCCAGTCTCTGAAGCAATGTCTTCAGTGTGATCAAAGAGCACTGATCTGTCTACTGTTCGGTGGGTAGTACTTTCAGGGATCTTGCGTCCTCCCTGTGACCCCACTCTCACCTTCCTTCATCCTGTGCCCTTGCCATTCTCAATCACCGTTCCTTCTAGGCAGCGCAGGTGTACGGCCGCGCAGTTACCGAAATGCTCCCCCGCACATAGCCTTCGTTACCATGCAGATGGATAAAAACAAACCAGAAAAAGTTTATGAAGCATGGAAGATTTTCTTTGCTGTACGGTATTTCTTTATATCCTTCAATTAATAAATAAAATCCAAAGGAGGTGAGTTTTTCAATTTTCATTCTAACTATTCATAATATGTAGATTATAATAAAAGACATTAAGTGCTGAGCAGTTTTCAGGCCGTGTAAAAATTTCCTGTTCAGAGCAATGGTTGGTCCATGCAGCTGTAATAGAAGTCGAGGGAACATTGATTTCTAATACCAAGTAGATACCTACCTCAAAGTAGTCAAACCATCTCCACATCAGACATGCCACACATGTCTCTCTCCCACTGGAACTGAGGAAAGTGATTATGTGATTCCAGACCTTCACGCTGCTTCACACGGAGCCGCCCAATCATAGCCCTGTTCAATTCCAAATCACAGGAACCCCATTCAAGTCATCCTAAAAATCTCCAATCTGTCTGAAAGTAAGAGGGGGGATAACTCTAAGAAAAATGCTAAACTCCCTTAAAACACAAATTTGGAAAGAAGTTCTGAGTTTGTGAAATTTTAACTTATCTGCCAATTGTGTATTTTATCAATCCTTTTGTCATTTTTCTATAAAAGAACATTGGTGAGATCTATCCTATCACCTCCTAGCTCCACTCTAATGCAAGATCCCTTAGGGGCTGTTTACCTGCTGATTGAAAGTGCATTCTGATCTCGAGCATGGAGTGGTAGCCTAGTCCATTATTGGCTTGAAGATGGGCAAATTCTCAGCTATTGAGCCAAGAGTTGTTGTGGAAGGATATCCATACAGGGAAATGTTTTAGTCAATTGTGCTTTAACTTAGCCTATTGCTGACATTGGCAAAAGGAATCAGTGCTTTCTTGCAGCATGTGGTGTTGAGTTTCTACTTGAGTTAAGCCTCAAGTAAAATGTCCAGGAAAGAGATTATTTTACAATGTATACAGTTTCAAGTTAATTATGGAAAGATATTTTTGCTTATATGTTTTTTTCTTTGCTTTTGAATTATTCAGTGCTCAGTTGGTCAGGGATATCCAACTGGTAAAGGCTGGGAAAGGGAATTGTTTTCACTTATTCTCCCAACCCTAATTATTTAACAAAGACCAACAACAGAGCACAGCTGTGATTTTAAAAAAAATTTACTTAGTGATACAGTGCGACATAGGTACTTCATCCAGCAATTCCCCAATTTAACACTAGCCTAATTACAGGAGAATTTACAATGCCCAATTAACCAACCTGTATGTCTTTGGACTGTGGGAGGAAACTGGAGCACCCGGAGGGAACCCATGTGGTCACGGGCGGATCGTACAAACTCCTTACAGGGAGCAGTGGGGATTGAACCCACATTGCTGCTACTCTAATGCACTTTGCTAACCACTACACTGCCGTGCTACCCGTGATGGTGACTAACGTAGCTGTTTGTAGTCAGACTTGGATTTTCCACTGAGAGTAACTTTGGAGGGAGTTGAGGTGAGGGAGTGGTTAGCCAGTGCTGGGAAGGAAACTGACCCTAGGCTTGCTTCTATAACATCAAATCAATGCTGCTGGAATCATCATTTGTTTGAATTATATTAGAATCCCTGAAATATTATCCCCTCCCTCCCCTATGAAGTGTGTCAAAATAGTTTTGTGGACAAAGATTTCCAGAAAACGATGAGGCAAATTTCAGACTGAATCCTCTTGCCTGTGGAGGACATATGATTCAATATTTACTCGTAAAAGCCTTGCAATATTATTCCATGAGATAAAGATTCATGAGCCAATACATATATTACAAAATATTTCTGGTTAAGCAGTAAGTTTTAGTTTTATTCTGGCTGTTTATTTTTTCCTCACAGAATATCAAATATTTAGATTGATTTAATGAAGTCAATCATTTTACATTGCCAGTACTAGTAATGCTATTTCAGCCAGCCAGCAGGAGTTACAGATTCTGTTGCAAGACAGTGGGAGGTGAACAGTTCCGTCAAAACGTGTTACATTTGGGTGAATCTTATGTTCTAACTGAACCCCTTCCTTTCACACAGTTAACATTATGTGGAAGTGTACATCATCATTATACGGCCCGTAGTCTGGTAATACAATGTTCTAAAGAAGATGGTGGCTGCAGCCAATGCGTAGTTCATGTTCTGATGTGTTTCAGGTTTCTAATTACTCCTTTTTTATTGAAATGTTGTGCAATTTTGATCAGTGCGCGCTGGTTCTGTGGCCTGCAGTAAACAAATGACACAGCACTAAACTGATCTGAACTGACCGAGCGTTTCTAGTCCACTTCAATGACTTTGCGGTTTGATGCTTTATATTCTGTTTTTTTTTGGCTTGTTTTTTGCTATTTGTGTGATTTGTTCTTCTTTTCTGCATTGGGTGTTTGATGTTTCCTTTGATCATATTCCACGATGTTTTTGTTTTGTGGCTGTCTGTGGGAAGGTGAATGTTAGGGTTATATATTGCATATCTGCTTTGATAAAAGCTGTACTTTGAATCTTTTGATTCCATCTTCAAGAACAATCTGAACTATCAACCTATGGGCTAATTTTAACAAAGCTGAAAGTAAAATTTATTACCAAAGTACACATATGTCACCTTATACAACCCTGAGATTCATTTTCTTGTGGGCATACTCAATAAATCTATAACTAAATAATAGCCACAACAGAATCAGTGAAAAGCCGCACCAAATGGGTGTTCAACCAGTGTACAAATACAAAATTAAATTAATAATGATGATAATAATAAATAATAAATGTTGAGAACATGAGATGATGAGTCCCTGAAAGTTTCAGGTAGCAAATTTAAATCCTGTTATTGAAGACAACCCCGCTGGGTGTTCTTTTTTCCGAGGTATTCTTGATTTTCTCTTCTTAGGCCCCAGTATAAGTGAAGCCTACTTAAAGCAGCTGGGTACCTCAGACGACCGAAGTGGGAGGTTAACGATCTCAGTGAACACTCCAGCCAGTTGATCAGCGTAGGCCTTTAGTACTTGGCCACCAGGTACCCCATCTGAGCTGGAAACTTTCTGTGGGTTCACCCCCCGGAGGCTGCTCGTACATCACATCAAAGACTGAAGTCACCAGAGCATCAAGGGCTGTGGGAGTTTGTGATGGTTCCTCTATGTTTTGACCGTCATAGAAGTTATTAAGCTTATCTGGAAGCGAAGCCTTGTTGTCGCCTCTGTCACTTGATTTTACTTTATTAGAGGTGACAGCATTCAAGCCCTGCCACAACTGTCAAGCATCCTTCATTGACTTAACAGTGCCAAAGGTCTGGGAGAATTGTGTGGGTGGCACAGTGTTTACAATGCTGAGGTGTAATCTCGCATTTTGAACTGCAATAATTTTATGTTAAAATATACAAAGGAAATTCTGTTCTATGGAAAGACAATTCAGTTTCCTCCAGAGATGCTGGTTCTAGTTTTAGCTCTTCCTGCCTTTTGAGAATGGCATGAATAATTGTTCAATTTGCACCTACTTTGAAGGTGTAAGATGGGCTGTGTGAAAAACCAGTAAAAGGTAGTGTGCGGGAGTAAGGTAAGGAAGGGATTGTTTGGGGATCAATAGGATTTGTTTGGGGAGTAAGGATTTGTGTATGAGAGAGGAATGGAAACTGTGGGCACTGTGAGGATCTGATGGAAACCAGGAGCTAAAGAGGCCCAGGCATAAGACCATAAGATGTAGGAGCAGAAGTAGGCCATTTTGTCCATTGAGTCTGCTCTGCCATTCAATCATGGGCTGATCCAATTCTTCCAGTCATCCCCACTCCCCTGCCTTCTCCCCATACCCTTTGATGCCCTGGCTAATCAAGAACCTTAAAATGCACCCAATGTCTTGGCTTCCATAGCCACTTGTAGCAGCAAATTCCACAGATTTACCACCCTCTGACTAAAGTAATTTCTCCGCATCTCGGTTCTAAATGGACGTTCTTCAATCCTGAAGTCGTGCCCTCTTGTCCTAGACTCCCTACCATGGGAAATAACTTTGCCATATCTCATCTGTTCAGGCCTTTTAACATTCAGAATGTTTCTATGAGATCCCCCCTCATTCTCCTGAACTCCAGGGAATACAGCCCAAGAGCTGCCAGACATTCTTCATACGGTAACCCTTTCATTCCTGGAATCAATCTCGTGAATCTTTTCTGAACCCTCTCCAATGACAACTCGTCCTTTCCACTGGCTACAGCTGGGAGAGCTTTCAGCTCAACCCACCACTGTCCACTCCAGTTTAAAATGAGGTCTTCAGCAATGTTTATAATCTGTAACTAATAATTAACTACAAGTAACTACAAAATAGGTAAATAATTTTTACTTCATAAAATTAAAATAAAATATCCAACACTTTAAAGCTGTTTGCAAATTAAGACAATATTTTTGGATTATCTGCTTGCCATATTTAAAGAAAAAAACGTAATTATATGTAGTACATTTTACAATCTGAAGAGGTTTAAAAGGTGAAACACTCATCTTGACCAATAGTAATTATCATGAAACAGGAACTATGGCTGCCAGTTTGTGTTTAGTGAATTCTCAGACACAGCACTATGCAAATATCCAGATATTTTCTTTCCATAATGTTGATAAATGGAAAAATATTTGTGATAAATTTCTTGGCCGCCTTTAAAATAATGGCAGGGAACTTTTATTACTGACCTGAGAGTATCAACATGACTTTATTTTAATGCCTCATCAAAGAGTCGACAAAATCACAGCTCTGTCTACAGCGTGCTCCTCAGTACTGCTCTGGTCTGTTCAAATCAATTTATTTTTTAATAATAAGTCAATGTGATTATAAATTCTACTTAACTAGGTCGGAGACTGAAGTTCAGATTCAAATTCATTTATTTATCATATAACATTGAAACATAGTGAAATGCCGTGTTTGCTTTAACAACCAGCACAACCTGCAGATGTGCTGGGGGCAGCCCGCAGGAGTCATCACACATTGCACTGCCAACAGTGCGTGCCCACAATGCTCGGCAGAACAATACAGAACACAACAAGCAACGAAACGGCAACAGGGAAACAAGCCCCGTTTCTCTCACCCACCCAACCACCACATACTCACACAGGCTGTTCTCTAACTCCAGGACAGGCCTCCAGCAGGCTCGTGGACAACAGGCTTCACACTTCCACAGTGAACTTCAGATACGTAGACACAGGACTCAGCTTCCGGACTTCTGATTGGCCCTCATGCAAGTTATTTGAAAATTGGGAAACCATAATTTTTTGAGGTAAAATGTAATCAAACTCCATTTGTAACATAAAAGCAACACAAATATAATAATTCTAAATCTCTGCCTTTGAGAATTTCTGAGAATCATTTGACAAAATTCAATTTTTTTGGCTTTTAATGTCATATAACTGACTCAAATTGTATTAAACTAATTGTGTTAAGGCTCTTTGGAGATCTAGTAAAATCTGGATTGCACCATATACAAAGAAAAGAAAATTAATGAAAATATTTGCTTAACTGCAAGGTTAGACCACCTGTCGAGAAAGAGTATGTGCATTTATATTTTAATTCTGTGGACAGTGAGTACATCAGTAGGAGTTCAAACAAAGTAACTTTATATCGAACAGCACTCTCTAAGGACGAGCATATGATTATACATAAAAATGAAAGTATCCTGCTTTTCCAGAGGCATACGTTTTGGTCTTTTGATGTTCTTTTACATTTCTCATGTAGAAGCCTAATTGCAGGAACAATCAATAAAGCATTACCACTGGCAAACATCAGAATAAAAAACTATGGATTTCTGAGCTGCACAATGCTATTAATTAGTCTTGCACAGAGATTTGGATTTGTTTATGGTCTTTTAATGAGCAAATTAAACATTTAGAAAAAGGAATAGAAATGGAATCTCACAGCACACGAGGCCATTCATCCCTATGCCTACTGACTCTTTGAAAGAGCTGTCAAATTTAGTCCTGTCTTTTCACCATACCCCTGAAAGATAGTTATTACAAAATAGACATTAAATTGTCTTTGAACGTTGTTGAGAAAGGTACTGTTGCCTATCTTAATGTGCCCCAGAACTTGACCATTGGAAAGTAGGTTTCTTTCAAAGTTCAAAGTAAATTTATTATCAAAGCACGACTATATCACCATGTACAAACCCAAGATTCCTTTTCTTGGCGGCAGTCAAAGTAAATAAAAAAAAACGCTATAGAATCTGTGAAAGACCGCACCCAGCAGGGCAGACAACAGCCAATGTGGGGAAGAAAAACAAAGTGTACAAATGCAAAAAGAAAGAGAAAAAAGAAATAATAATAATAAATAAATAAGCAATAAATATTGAGAACATGAGATGGAGAGGCCTTGAAAGTGAGTCAATAGGTTGTGGGAATAGTTCAGTGATGAAGTGAAGTTGAGTGAAGATATCCAATTTGGTTAAGAGCCTGGTAGTTGAGGGGTAATAACTGTTCCTGATGATGGACGCTGCTTTCCTGCAACAGCTGTCTTTATAGATGTGCTCAATGGTGGGGAGTGCTTTACTCATGATGAACGGGGCTGTATCCATTATTTTTTCTAGGCTTTTCCATACCAGGCTGGTGATGCAACCAGTGAATATACTCTCCACCACACATTAATAGAAGTTTGTCAAAGCTTGAGATGACATGTCAAGTCTGCACAAACTTCAGGAAAGTAGAGGCACAGCTGTGCTTTTTTCATAATGGCACCTTCATGCTGAACCCAGGACAAATCCTCTGAAATGATAGCACCGAGTAATTTATGGTTGCTGACCCTCTCTGGCTCTGATTCTCTGGTGAGGACTGACTCAAGGACCTCTGATTTCTCTCTCCTGAAGTCAATAATCATCTCTTTAGTCTTGCTGACACTGAGTGAGAAGTTTTCAATCTCCCTCCTATATGCTGATTCATCACCAATGACAGTGGACAATCAATTTTATGTATTTCTTCCCTCAGAAAACTGAGCTTATTTCAAAGTTACTTTCTTTGAATTTTCCACAGAATTAAAATATTTATGAGATGTGAGCAAACCTCTCCTGGTTTCTCCTCTAGTTCTTCTGACAATTACTCTGATTCTATGATATCCTGTTATTTACGTCGTTATTTTTGCTGACCTCTGTTTAACTGATTTGAAGAGAAACATCTCAGCTTTTGCACGCTCTGCACTGAGCAAACTTTGCTCACCCAGGCCTCATCCAGGTTACACCCTTTTTGCCCTCTCTCCTGCGGTTAATACTTAAGTCTGTCTTTCCTAAAATCCACTGCCCAGGATTGGGCAAGGTACTGCTAGTGACTTGTGTCGATTTTCCCTGACTTACATGTTGCTTTTGTACTTGTTGATGGTATTTACACTTCTCAACTACAGTATCTCACAAATTCACATAACCCTTCAGCAAATCATGTTAACATACATCTTGCATGCTTGGTTCCATAAGATTGCCATAGCTGGGTGTTACTAAATGGTCCCAATGGCATGTGCCTCAGATAGCCTCTGACAACCAAGCCCAACTCCTGGCCTTCATGTGAGGCTTAGCTACTAAACCCGGCGGAACCATTTCTATTGACAGGAGAAGGGGCAAATGTAGGTTATTGTTATCTTAAAACCAGTCACCTTGGGCTTCGTTGATTGTTTAGTCTTCTCCATGGATGCTGCCTGACCTGCTGAGTTCCTCCAGCATTTTGTGTGCATTGCTTTGGATTTCCAGCATCTGCAGATTTTCTTGTGTTTCTGTTTCTGATCTGTTGGTCAATCTTATGTTCACCAAACTGAGATATGTTGCTGCTGACAATTATACAGTTGCTTATCTCTGTGTTTTGAAGCATTTTTGGTTAAATTAATTCATCTATCTATCTATCAATCTATTTGTAGTGGAATGGAGTTAAGTCTCTACCAAAGGAGGTGTAAGGCACTCCTTCCCTCCAGCAGGTCGCCCTTGGGCAAGGTGTAGCACCTCCCTGGTCAGGGTTACATGAAGACTTGGGAGCAGGCGGTGATGGTCATATGAGCAGCTGGTGCATGTAACAAGTCCTGGTTTTGCGATCACTGAAGAGTTTTGATAATGGCTGGGGTCACTCCTCTTGTAAAAACTCTGCCCAGAAGAAGGAAATGGCAAAACACTTCTGTAGAAAAAACTGCCAAGATCAATCACCTACATCATACAACAAGGCATATAATCATATAAACATATAACAATCACAGCACGGAAACAGGCCATTCTGGCCCTCCTAGTCCGTGCCGAACTCTTAATCTCACCTAGTCCCACCTACCCACACTCAGCCCATAACCCTCCATTCCTTTCCTGTCCATATACCTATCCAATTTTACCTTAAATGACACAACTGAACTGGCCTCTACTACTTCTACAGGAAGCTCATTCCACACAGCTATCACTCTCTGAGTAAAGAAATACCCCCTCGTGTTTCCCTTAAACTTTTGCCCCCTAACTCTCAAATCATGTCCTCTCGTTTGAATCTCCCCTACTCTCAATGGAAACAGCCTATTCACGTCAACTCTATCTATCCCTCTCAAAATTTTAAATACCTCGATCAAATCCCCCCTCAACCTTCTACGCTCCAATGAATAGAGACCTAACTTGTTCAACCTTTCTCTGTAACTTAAGTGCTGAAACCCAGGTAACATCCTAGTAAATCGTCTCTGCACTCTCTCTAATTTATTGATATCTTTCCTATAATTCGGTGACCAGAACTGTACACAATATTCCAAATTTGGCCTTACCAATGCCTTGTACAATTTTAACATTTATTTATTTATTTATTTGGGGATACAGCATAGAACAGGTCACTCTGAACCATCCTGTAAGCCACCTATTTAATCCTAGCCTCATTACAGGAAAATTCACAATGATTAATTAATCTGCTACCCAGTATATCTTTGGACAGTAGGAGGAATTAAGCTTTTGGACAAATACAAGCAGGTCTTGTTTTACTCTGCATGACTAACAGTGAGTATCTTGGGAACTTTTTACTTCTCATCTCTTTCTGTCCCCTGTGAAAGAGATGACTAATTATTTATATATATGAATACACAAATAATGCAGCTTCATGGAAAAAATCAGCTAGGTGTACATGTGATCACTATTGCTAGAAACAGAGACACAGGGTGAATCAATCACATTTATAGGAAGGATTATCTTGGAATGTCATTATTTCTGTCAGATGAATCATGCCACATGCCTGAAAATTTCCAGTATTCTACTATTGTAAGAATTTAAACAAGTTATTTAATATTAAAACCATCATTCAAAAACCAGACTAAAATGAAGGTTGATAGATCCTTGATTAATAAGGATGTCAAAGGTTATGGGGAGAAGACAGAGATCTCACTTTAAGGAATCTTTATCTCATTATCTTATATTCCTGTTAGTTATAGTGTTGGCGCGTGGCCTAGTGGGCAAGGCATCAGACTAGTAACCTGAAGGTCACTGGTTCGAGCCTCAGCTGAGGCAGCGTGTTTGTGTTCTTGAGCAAGGCACTTAACAACACATTGCTCTGTGACGTCACTGGTGCCAAGCTGTATGGGTCCTAGTGCCCTTCCCTTGGTCAACATCGGTGGCGTGGAGAGGGGAAGGCCTGCAGCTTGGGCAACTGCCGGTCTCCCATACAACCCTGCCCAGGCCTGCGCCCTGGAAACTCCAGGCGCAGATCCATGGTCTCTCAAGACTGACGGATGCCACCACAAGTTATTGCTATTTATTTATATTCACATTTGCACTGTTTGTTCCCTCCTGACCTCTGGTTGATCTTTCATTGATCCTGTTACTGTTCTATAGATCTGCTGCGTATGCCCACAAGAAAATGAATGTCAGGGTTGTGTATGGTGACATATATGTATTTTGATAATGAATTTATTTTGAACTTTGAACTTTAGAATGGTTCAGAAGCATAATAAAACAGCCATGATGGAATGGTGGAGCAGACTTAAGGGGCTGAATGGCCTATTTCTTCTCCTATATCTTATGGTCCTGATTTCAGTATTGCCTTTTAATATTATTAATTCAGTTGATCTAACTGAAGATTATTGATCTTTGGTTGTACTACCTCAGTTATTTTCCAATATGTTTGAAATTGAGTATTGGCAATTGTAAGTTTTCATCACCATCACACATGTTTTAGTGGAAATGTACTTTCTGCATTGCTCGGAAAATAAAATCTCTATAACTCCTACCACTGAGAAATGTTAATGCTTTCCCCTGTGCCGTCTCCACCGAGCTGAGATGATTTCTGCATATTTGTCAAGGTCTGTTTACCTGCATGGCTCGTAAAGGGGCAAATCAAATCCAAACCACCTGGCCTCTGGATATGTCACGTTAGACAAGTTGTACCTCGAGGAATGAAGCTGCAAACAGCCATGACCATTCTTGAGCTTCATGATGTTTAAACTCATGGGAGAGAAGATTTCAAACTCTCTACATGCTTATGTGAGAGGTGAAATGGTCTTGTGTTTTATCATTCAGTACACTCGGACTATTTACACTGTGGCTCTATTGCTGTCCGGGTGATTGTAGAACCCATCTCAAGGGTCATCCCTCTCATTCTTCGTCCTAGTTAAGTGAAAACTCTCCTTGTGTTATTCCATGTCCTCCAGATCTCAACTAAATGTATTTTCCGAACCCGAATAAGGATCTAGTGTTAGTCAGAGGAGAGATGAGGAATGGGACCACAGGAAGTGCTTTTCTTAAGGTGGCTGTACTTGAGTGCTGTTTTCCCTGAGTGTGACAGATGCAATGATTCAGTGTAAATACATTCAATATGTGATGACGCAGTTGCAGTTATGAAATCTCCGAAGGAGATATAAAGGTTACTTTTAAAATGTTCTGCCAAAATATCTGCTTGAAGCAGACACGCCAACTAACTGCAGCACTTACTTGTAAATTGATCATAGTTACTTCTATCATCCATCAGTCACCGCTAACCTCATCAGTGAACAAGCCCATTAGTAATCTTTATGTTACATCCCAAAGATTGTTGTTTTCTAGTCCGCCCATACAGACAAGATTTCTGTTTTTGTGGCAGAGTATTTGCCAACAAAAATAACCTCATCTGGCACGTGCCAGGGAAATACAATAAAGCCCAATCTTCTAAATCTGCAAATGATAACACTGGACGATTTTGCTTCCTGAATACATTTGGGCATATCTTATGGAACTTCACCACAAAATTCACCCACCATGCACCATTTTAAAAAATCTCCTATGTTTGTTATTTCATTTCATAATTCAAGTCAAAATAAATGATGCCAAGATTAAGTTAGTCACGTCAAACACGTCATCAATGACTGGCAATTCAAAGAACTCCTACTGGGACCTGAGAAAACTGCATGGAAGGCATCCAAGGATGTTGTTGAAATTTTTCTTGACTAATACAGAAAACCAAACTATGTGCAGCTGGTTGACAACATGCTTCAAGCATACAAAACCATGAAGTGCAACGTGTTACTAAAGGTTCATCATCTCCATTCCCATTTTGACTTCTTCCCTGACAATTTTAGTGCTGTCAATAATGAGCATGGTGAAAAGTTTCACCAGGACATTGCAGTCATGGAGAAATGGTGTCAGGGCAACTGGAAGCCATCAATGCTGGCTGATTATTGTTGGACACTTAAGCGAGAAGCCTCAGACACTGAGTACAAATGAAAATCATCAACAAAATACTTTTAGCTGAGTTGAACTGTTGTAAAACATCAGCACTATTATGCATTTAAGTGCATTATATTCAATAGAAGTTAATTTCTTGTTTCTCCAAATTCCTACGTGATACAAGTAGTCTGAAATTATATTTGTGCTCAGCTTCAAGCAAACTATCAAAAGCAAAAAAAAATTCTGAGGAAGCAACAGTTTTGAAAACATTTGTTGTCCAGTGTAATAGGGGCAACAGACTGAACTGCGATCATGAATAGTTTGGTCTATATCCCTTTTCTCATTTGTGTTTACTCATATCTTGCTCTATCACTGAAGTGGTCTCTGGGCGTCTCATTTCAGAGTGCCTACAGGACAAAACATTGTGATTGGTTCAAATCAGCTAATTAGTCACATCGTGCTAAAGCCACTGTTACCTTACAAGCAACCATCAAACAGCTTACCGAGTCTCCAAATCTCCCTTCCAACAGGATTTTATTAATTTTCAATCTTCGAAGGAAATGGCCCTAAACCTTAATTTAAGCCACACAAAAAAAAACTTTACAACTTGAATCGTTCTGGAAAAGAAATTGAAATTGCTGGTAAAGTTAGGATCTGAGGAAAAAGACAAGGAGATGATGATGAGAGTGTGGCCAAAGGCAAAGAAGGCCCACAGTCCCCTTGTGGGATTGGTCGAGAAAGTGGAAAGCCAATCTAGCTGTTTCAAGTTTTCAATGATTTCTTTCCAACTACTCCTGCATCTCCTGGGCCACCACTGGGAATCTGAGGTAAGTTAACTGGCTGGACATAAATGCAATGAGAAATCTTCAGCTTCATTTGCCTCTTCCTGTTTATTCTGCTTCATTCAGGGAGGTCCTTGGAACTCCTGGGTGACTCTGAGAATTCTGCCCAGCTTTTTATCTAATTAGGCCAGCCACATCCACGCCCACTCACGCAACTCAGGAAGTCCTCATGTATTTGGGAAATGGAGGTAATTGATTGCACAGGCTGCCATTTTGCTCTTGCAGAAAAATTCTGATGAAACTAGAATATGCATACAATGGATGAATTGTCCCTTGGTTTCTGCATTCCACTATTATACAATCTGGTATCTCCTGTGTCTAATAACTGGGCCACTGAGTGTATATTCATAGTCTTTTGCTGAAGTAGCCTATCCACTTCAAGGTTTGACGTGCTGAGCATTCAGAGACGCTGCTCTCCTGCGCACCGCTGTTGTAATCCGTGGTTATTTGAGTCATTGTCGTCTTCCCGTCAGCCTGAGCCAATCTGGCCATTCTCCTCTGACCTCTCTCATTAACAAGGCATTTTCACTCCCTGGATTTTTGTTTTGTTTTTCGCACCATTGTCTGTAAACTCCAGAGATAGTTGTGCATGAAAATCCCAGGAGATCAGCAGTTTCTGAGATTCTTACACGACTCCGCCTGGCACCAACAAATATTCCATGCTCAAAGTCACTAGGATCACATTTCTTCCTAATTATGATGTTTGGTCTGAACAACAACTGAAACTCTTGATGATATCTGCTGCTTTAATGCCTGGAGTTGCTGCCAAGTGATTGGCTGAATGGATACTTACATTAATGAGCGGGTGCACTGGTGTACCTAATAAAGTGGTCACTGAGTGTATTTTCAAAAGAAACATACGGATGGATGATACTGGGGTTGAATTTGTGGAATGCTGGGTTTTGGGCAAAATCCCAGCAGTCCAGATTACCCCATTTGGTGGTATTTAACTCTAAGGTATAAGTATTCTGTCACTAAAGTGTTCCTGACTGGCAAATAAAAGCCCAAAACAACACACCCAAAAAGCAGGAGGAACTCAGTAGGTCAGGCAGCACATATGGAAATGAATAAAGAGTTGAGGTTTTGGGCTGAGACAAGCTAGTATTCTGGCACGGATAATTTTGGGTTAAGGGGACAGGGTTTAATTTTATCCTAGGAAGGGTCCAATCCCACCACAGAGGATCTCTGTCTACTGAGGCTTAGCTACTGATCTAGTGAAGATTTGTTCCGTGAGATTGAAAGAGTCTGATTCTGTGAAGTGATCCTGGGGTTGGGGGGGCTGGAGGGGAGAGATGACCTTAATACCCATTGCCTTCCTCCAGAATCTGAAGGAACCACCTGTTCTTCCTGGCCCACAAGTAGTTTTTTTTCCAATGCTCCCTTCATTGGCTGGGCTCGACTGGGAGTATGGGAAAGTCAGCTGTCCTCTGAAGAGCAGATTAAACCAAGGGCTGCTAAAGTCATTAAGAGCTCCCAGGAGGAAGTCAACTATCTACAGCTTGTCTTGTTTCTGATGAATACAGGAGTGGGCGAATCTTGAACTGGGATTCAGATTTTCTTTGTAAATATAAGTTTAGCCTTACACCCCCCCACCCCCTACCCCCACCATTATCAGTTATTAAAACCTTGTCCCTGGATTACTGATGGAAATTGTCTCTTAACAAATTTAATGTAAGTTATAGCAAAGCAATAAGTCTTAATTCCAGTTATGAAACCTATATCTTACCCTTTTCCAGGCATACCAAAACTATTCAGAGATTGATAGACAGTGCTTCTCCTATAGATGCTGCCTGGCCTGCTGTGTTCCACCAGCATTTTGTGTGTGTTGCTATTCAGAGATTGCAGTCTCTCACCGAAAACTTTTCATACAAGGACATCTAAGTCAAAGTTGTTCCTTGGAGTCCAAGTTCATGTTGTCAGTGTTATCTATTTATTATTTTTATTTTAATTTGCACAATTTGTCTTCTTTTGCACATCGGTTGATTGTCAGTCTTTGTTTATGTATAGATTTTCATAAATTCTATTGTATGTCATTGTTTTCCTGTAAATGCCTGCAAGAAAATGAAGCTTAAGGTAATACATGGTGACGTATAATACCGTGTGCAAGTCTTCAGCACAAATAAGTAGCTAGGGCAGGGGTGGGCAAACTTTTTGACTTGTGGGCCACAAAGGGTTCTAAAATTTGACAGGGGGGCCAGACCAGGAGCAGATGGACGGAGTGTTTTGATAATACACCTCATAAGAGAAAATAAAATATCATGGGATATGTAGAAAACATGTGCTTTAATTTCAATTGACAATGAACAAATGCATTACAACAAAATATCTGTCTTTGAAGTCCCATGATATTTAGCTATTTGTTGAAATGACTTTTAAAACACTGAAAATTAAATGAATAAAATACAGCTTTTTTTAATAGTAACAGTTATTATTTTAAAGCACTGAAAATTCTGTTATCCTTCAAGATATTATCATCATCACTCTCCTCCTGACTGTCTTTATTTCAAAAACAGTAGGAGATGCAGGTCTACTTGTCCTGCTCCTTCTTATTCAATTGTCCCCTGTGCCAAAACTCAACAACGACCAGCAGAAGGACAGAACAGTGACAGCGCGCCAATAAGCGGAGCGCGTTATTTGATCTGGAGTGCATTTTTAATTTTGAGAACGTACGTGCACCTGCGCACTACTCATGTCCATCATTTAACAGAAATGACATGTAACATGTAAGGCTTATTGAAAAAAATATTTTCAAATGCATTTTTTACATAACACAACGAAGAAACTTATTTTTAATTTCAGTGGGAACAGTGTTGTTGGTCTCCCTTTTTAGCCAGCACATCAAAGTCTGGATTTAGTTTTGTTGTGGCGATTCTCAGGATGGATCTGAGGTGTTAACAAGGTTTATTAATATAATTTCATCAAGTTCTGCGGGCCGGATTAAAAAGCTTAACGGGCCGCATATGGCCCGCAGGCCGTAGTTTGCCCATGCCTGAGCTAGGGTGTCGAAGACGTTTGCACAGTACTGTAGTAATTTTATGTATTGTGCTGTACTGGTGCCACAAAAAAAACAAATTTCATGACGTATGTGATGCACCATCAATAACTCTCGGAGACGTGAGGCGAGATATAGGCTTTTATTGGCTGGAAGAAAGAACATGCAGCAAGTGACCACCACACTACATCCTGGAGACTGAGGCCGGGGCTGTGTATCCAATCTCTTTCATACCGGGGTCTGTGGGAGGAGCCATGGTCAGTGGGAGGAGCCACAGGAGCAGTCAGCGGGGGGGCGTGTCCAGACAGGTATATGTAGTTCACAACAGTATGTAAGTGATGATAAACCTGATTGTGATAAGGGTTTCTATTGTGGACAGAAAGTGGGAAGGGAGAGGGGAATCATGGTTGGGAAAAGGGGAAGGGAGGGTAGAGGGAGCAGGAAGCACCAGAGAGACATTCTGTAATGATCAATAAAGCAATTGTTTGGAATCAAAAGACCTTGCCTGGTGTCTCAGGGCTGGGTGTGCCTGCAACCACACCACTTTGCTCCCCCCCTCCCCGGCACTCCTTCTCTGCTACCTGTGCCATACCCCTCCTGCAGCACTCCACTCTCACCATTCCCAACACCCTTTGCTCCTTCCAGATTCACAAACTAGCCCTCCGCTCCACGTTGACAAATACAGTACTGTGCAAACGCCTTAGGCACCCTAGATATATATATATATATATACATATATGCGCCTAAGATTTCTGCACAGTACTGTATGTGTACTTTGATAATAAATTTACTTTGACATTGACTTTTTAGAGATGTTCCAAATCCTCAATGGACATTTGGGTGTTCCGATTCTGAGACACTCAGTGCACGTTCATCTCCAGGTTTTACTTGTCACTCCGAGAAGTCCACCTTCCAGTTAACACTGCCAGGGCATAATCAAATACAAACTTCTGCCAAGTTGAGATGGAAGAAATCAGGGAAAATTACTTTTACAGTGCCACATGCCAATGAAAAGAAATCCTCTCTTTTTGTCAGATGGTGCAAGCTGAATTATCTGAAGCTCTACATGAGTAAGACTAAGAAGATGATGATGGGCTTTGGGAAGACTAAGCCTGTACTGCTCCCTGTTACTAATGATGATGAGGACGTGGATGTGGTGAGGACCTACAACCTGGCAGAGCACCTGGATGACAGACTTGAGTGGAGCACCAACACAGAAGCTGTGTATAAGAAGGGCCAGAGTCACCTCTGCTTCCCGAGGAGACTGAGATCCTTTAGATTATGTAGGCCTCTCCTACCAATCTGTAGTTGCCAGTGCATTCTTCTATGTGGTGGCATGCTGGGGCAATGGCATCAACACAGGTGATGCCAACAGGCTCAATAAACTGATTAGAAAGGCTGGCTCTGTTATCGGAGTCAAGCTGGTCACACTGGAGGCTGTGGTAGAACCAAGGCCCCTACAGAAAGTTCTGGCAATTCTGGACAATGTGTGCCACCTTGGCTGAACAGAGGAGTACTTTCAGTAATAGACTAAGAAAACTGTGCTACTCCAAGGGTGCTATATGAGGTCATTCTTACCCTCAGCCTTTACGCTCTATAATGAGTCAACCTGTAGCCTGGGAGGTGATTCCCTCCCCTGTTGGACTGTCTGTGGTAACTTATTTTTTATTCTTTCTTACTTCTCTTCTAATATTTGTATATTTATATCTGTGCACTTGTAATGCTATTGTGACACAGTAATTTCCTTTGGGATCAATAAAGTATCAATTTATCTATTTTGCATTCAAGCTGTAACACTGATTTCGTTGAAGGTAAAATCTGGATTGGTTTAGAATGAGTGAAACCGAACAAATTTTGGATTTCCTCGGTTCTTTGGCTCAGCTCCAAGTGAAAATATTCAGTTGCTGATTCTTTGGCAGAACAAATCACGACAGTTTTTTCCCAGATTCCTCCTATTCCTCAGTCATCGTTTTAACCTGGTCTGCAAAGCTGCTTTGTAAGGACATGTGGCAATTGTTTGTCTTCGCTAAATGAAGCCTAATCATGTCTCTCTTTTTCTGGGAGATGGATTGGTAATGATTGTTATTCCTTCTTCCAATTTCAAATGACTCTGCTCTAAATATGTGATTATCTAATTAAAAAGGCAAGTGGACTGTAAAAATATTTATGGGTCAAAAGTTTAAGGAGATTTGTTCCATTGCTTTCACATTCATGCTCAGGATTGATTCCAATGTCCCTACTTATTATGAATAACTAAATGTAACCAAGTTTCACCACTCCAATCAGATCGAGCACTTACGATGTAATAGATATTCAAAACCCAGAGGTCACCTTTGAGTGAGTTGGAATGAGATCTGCTCACTTTGGACACAAGTATTGGGATGTCAGTTAGTGTTTAAGATAAGGAGGTTGAGACTGAATTCAATAGAACCAAATTTCAGAAGTGGGATACAATGCCCTAAGAATTGTGGAGAAATCTCCCTCCCCCTTAACACTCTCAGCTTGGCTCATCTGGAGTATGTTGTATGCCTATGACTCATGTCAAGATCTACTCTACTTAATTCCTTTGCAAATGATTGATACATCCAGCTTGAAGAGGGAAATTTAACCATCATTGTTGTGCCCTACATCCTGATCACTTGCCAATATAAGGAAATACTGAGCCCTTCCCTTTCTTGCAGGGTGGCGATGTCTCTCTGTTGTCAGCTCAGGTGTGCTGATGGAGATATGGAATCAGTTCAACTACTTGTCAAATCTGATACAAGGAATCAAAATAAGGAATGTCATGAAAGGGTTTTAACATTATTTAATACTGTGGAGAGCACTGTAACTGGATGCATCACCGTCTGGTAATCGGGTGGGGTGGGGTGGGTTACTGCACAGGATCGAAGTAAGCTGCAGAGAGTTGTAAACTTCCATCATGGACACTAGACTCTATAGCATCCAGGACATCTTCAAGGAGCGCTGCCTCAAAAAGGCGGCTCCATCATTAAGGACCCCCATCACCCAGGTTACGCCTTGTTCTCATTGCCACCATCATGAAGGAGATACAGAAGCCTGAATGCACACACTCAACCATTCAGGAATGGCTTCTTCCCCTCTACCATCCGATTTCTGAATGGACATTGAACCCATAAACATTACTTCACTAATTTTTAAAATTCTATTTGTGTGTGTGTGTGTGTGTGTGTGTGTGTGTGTGTGTGTGTGTGTGTGTGTGTGTGTGTGTGTGTGTGTGTGTGTGTGTGTGTGTGTGTGTGTGTGTGTGTGTGTGTGGTGTGTGTGTGTGTAATATTTGCTGGTAATTCGCAGCCTTTTCTCTATTATGATGTATTGCAATGTACTGCTGCCACAAAGGCAACAGAATACATGACGTATGCTGATGATATTAAACCTGATTCTGATTCTGAAATTGCTCTTTACCGTTTATATACTTCGCACTTTTTCAGTTGATTTTACACTTCATTCTGCATTGTTATTGTAACTTTTTCTAGCTCTATGCACTGTGTAATGATTTAATTTATATACATAGTATCAAGACAAACTTCTCACTCTATTTTGGTACATGTGATAATAATAAAACAGTAAGTGTTCCCCAAATCATGTCATTCTTTAATGAACTAATTGGTGTTGTGTATTTTGTGTGTAATATTGGGGGCAGATTGTCTGTCAAGATTGACTGAGATCTGCAGGAAGCCTGCATCTGGGTCATTTGCAAACAGAGGCTGAAGCACACACAGTCCTTTACTGGGCAGAGCAGTGTCTTTCGGACTCCTGCACTGGACCATCGCACTTCTCCTGGAAAATAACACGTATTTCCCAGCTACCAGGCAAAAGCAAAGAGAGCTTTTCATTTGATTTAATAAGTTAATTTAAATACTTTAATTATTTTAAAATATGTATGTGAGAGTGCATGTGTGTGTGTGTGTATGCGTGTAAATTTAGTCTTTTCACTTAAAAAATATTTTCAAGATTTTAAACATTAGAATTTTTTTTTTAACAGGCCCCAAATGCAGTTGCATTGACTCTCACAATGCTGAATACCAGCACTGAATTTGACAACCAACCACCCAGGGGGCAGGGCTGAACCGGTTGTCAGAACCTTTCTGTCAGTGCAACCCACCCCTATATTTGGGGAGGAACTACCCTTCCCTTAGAGCAGAGTGGGCCCTGTGAACGGATGGGGAAATTCAGGTGTTCAGGGAAAGAGCTGGCAGAGATTTTTATTTGGTTTAATTAAGTTGGTTTCAATTTATTAAATTGCTCTTACATGTAAATGTTTGAATGTCTGTGTGTGATTTTAGTCAGGGCAATATAAAATTATTTCTAAAATGTGCCACTTTGGCACCTTTCACCTGCTTATGGCCATGAGGTTACCGAGATACTGAGGCATTGAACCAACAGCTTGTTAACATTACGGCACTCATAAGGAGATTTAAGTTGTGGGGGGTAGTGGAAATGCACTCGCTTTTCATTATATTTTTTATGAGACTCAGTGCATCCCATGCCTGAAAGCTGAACTCAAATTGCACCCATATGTACAGGCAAATCATGGGAAACTCATGGCCAAAAACGCAGATGTGCATGGACAGATTGTGGATACACCCGTGACAGTGGAAAATGTTACCCCAAGAGTATGCTATAGTTATTGGCACGGTTACACTGAAATTCTTTCTTCTATGAAATTCTGGCATCCTTCTGCCTTTACAGCCACTACATTAGCCCTTCGCTCTTCAGTGAATTCACCTGACCCTCTAATTACTACAGAGTACTGATATTTTCTCAAGAACTTAGTGTTTTAAGCTTTATATGTAAAGAAATGTTGTTCAATTAAATCCAAAAAAATTTACAAATATTATTCCACTATGCTATCATGTATCAAATCATGTAACAATGATTGGAAACGGAATTGTTGTATACTTAGATTAAGGAACCTATCATAAACTGTGATTTTTTTTCTTGCCTGCAGGTGTTGAAGTGGCATCTGCATCGGACCTCGGGGCGAATGGTCCGGGGTTCAAATCTGGCCGGCTCTTACAAGCTTTCCATCAACGCTGGGTTGAGCTTCAAGCTAGCAACTCGACCTCATAAAGAAATAGACAAATGCTGAAGAAATGGCAAGGTTGCCACCCGATGCACCACAGGGCGTGGTGAAGAACAACAGCACAAAATCTTAGATTTCACACACAAGTCCATGACTTTCCTAGAAGCTAGCATGTACAGAGGAAACCCAGCAGGTCATCCGCATATAATTCCATTTAGTCCTATAGACTACTGGTGTTATTGGAGTGAACTTAACAACAAGGAAAACGCAATGGATTCTTGTGTCTCTCTGTCTTGTAGGGGCAAGTCAGAGACACTACCAGATGTAAAGAAAAAAATACACACATTTGGCTAAAGCTATCTCAACATATTGACTCCTGATCACACCCAGGGGAAATGTTGAACAGACTCATTCTTGAAAACTGCGGTTTATATTAATGGATCTGCTGTAAGATTACATATTTGGCATATATTGTTACACTGGTATGCATTACATTAATTTTATAATGTCTTTACATCCGGTCAAGTGCAAATATACCAGGATAAAACTAAAGACAGTGATTTGCAAGTGATGCCTTTGCCGTTCTCTTGACTAGGCAGTTGTATATTTGACATCATCTTCTACTTTGTATGTTAACCTCAGCACCTGTTAAGTTGCCCTTTCTATATCCCTTCAAAGATCAAATAACTCTGATGGAAAATTGTCCTTACAAATTGATCTTCTACTTCAGAAATGAAGAGAACATAATGGAAGGATCAGTGCTGAGGGCCTCAAATAGTTTCCATCATCACGGTCTTCAGAATGACTTGATGAAGGCAAGGATCTCGAATATCCTGGTCCAAGGGCTTACTATTGTGGGTCATGTAGATTGCCATCATTCTGTTTGATCACAAACAAATTGGATTTAGTGAACTTGGAAAAACTCTTCTATGTAGTTGCATATTCTATCCAAGATAGTTCAACTCAGGCATTAAAGACTGCTCAAAAACAGCCTGATGAGCAACATCCTATTTTGACTGATGCTGTTACGTTGTTTGTTGCCTGGACTAAACGAACTGATTTGATTGGTTTATATCAAGTTGGATTGAAGTAAAACTAGTCAAATGTAAATATGCTGTCTTTATCATTTTCTTGGCTTTTTACCATGCGCAAGAAACAAATACTTGAGTTTCATTGATTTTCACTAATGATTTTTTAATTTTTAATTTTTGAGATACAGCATGGAACAGTCCCTTCTGGTCCTTTGAACCTTTTATCAATACTGTAAAGGAAGGGGGAGGAACCCAGAATAGGGAAGTGTGGGGAGGGAAGGAGTATAAGCTGGTGAGACCAAGCGAGGAGGCAGGTGGGTGAATGGATGGGGGAGGAGGGGGACGAAGAAAGAAGTTCGACTTCTTCCCTCTTCCTTTCCAGTCCAGGCCCAAAACGTTGACTGTTTATTCCCCTCCAATAAACACTGCCTGACCTGCTGAGTTCCTCAAGCACTTTGCGTGTTACTCAAGATTTCCAGCATCTGTAGAATCTCTAGTGCTTATGGTATTGAACTTAGTTTGATGTGAAACATGTGGGATATTTTATTATAATAAAAGGTCTATTAAAATGCAAGTCAGTGTTGTATCCTCTGTACAGTAGTCCCAGGCTGTGCAGTAAACTTTAAGAGGAGAACAGGGTCATCGGCATGGCAGTGTTGTGAAGAAGCAGCATGTCCATGTGAAGATTAAGCAATAGGCAATCATATTATTCTTAAACAAACAATACATGTTCAAACTTACTGGCCACATTGTCCAGGAAATCCAGACATTGAATCAGAATCAGAATCAGGTTTAATATATAAAGTTAAATTAAATAAATAGTTCAGGTAATGCAAAAAGAGAACAATAAATAGTGAGGTAGTGAATTTAAAGAGCAAACACGAGGAAATCTGCAGATAGATTTCCTTGTATCTGCGGATTTCCTAGTGTTTGCTCTTTAAATTCACTACTGCGAAGCCTCTGCCAGTGATGCCTACACTGAAGAAGTTTAAATCTTCTCTTCGACGGGAGTTCAGTGAAACCCTCTCTCGTTGCTCCCTATCTATAATTCCTTCGGCGCATTTCCCCCTCCCCCCCACTACTTTCAAATCTCTTACTATCTTTCCTTTCGGTTAGTCCTGACAAAGGGTCTCGGCCCGAAACGTCGACAGCGCTTCTCCCTATCGATGCTGCCTGGCCTGTTGTGTTCCACCAGCATTTTGTATGTGTTGTTGTCTAGTGAGGTAGTGTTCATGGGTTCAATGTTCATTCAGAAATCTGATGGCAGAGCTATTCCTGAATCATTGAGTGTGTGCCTTCAGGCTTCTGTACCTCCTTCTTGATGGTAACAATGAGAACAAGGCATGACCTGGGTGATGGAGGTCCTTAATGATGGATGCCACCTTTTTGAGGCATCGCTCCTTGAAGTTGTCCTCGATGCTGGTGAGGCTAGTGCCCATGATGGAGCTGACTGAGTTTACAACTTTCTGCAGCTCATTTTGATCCTCTGCAGTGCCCCCACCCCCCATACCAGCTGGTGATGCAGCCAGTTAAAGTACTCTGCATGGTACTTCCATCACGGCTAAATCCCTCCCAACCATTGAGCACATCTTCATGAGACAGTCGTAGGAAAGCTGATTCCATCGTCAGAGGTCCCCACCACCCAGGCCATGCTGTTGTTTTGCTGCTGCCATCAGGAAGAAGGTACAAGTGCCTCAGGACTCACACCACAAAGCTGAAGAACAGTTACAATCCCACAACCATCAGGCTCTTGGACATATGTGAATAACTACCCTCACTTGCCCATCCATTGAGATGTTCCCACAACCAATGATCTTTCTTTAAGGGCCCTTTATCTCTTTGATTTCTTATTCTCATTATTTATATTTGCATTTGCACAGTTCTGCACTTCTGATTGGTCTTCCACTGATCCTGTTATAGTTACTACTCCACAGATTTGCTGAGTGCGCCTGCAGGAAAATGAAATTTAGGATTATATTTGGTGATATATATGTACTCTGAAAATAACATTCACATTGAATTTTTGAACTTTGATTGTATGTACATAAAGTGATGCTAAGTGCAGGAGGATCTGGACACAAGATGACTCTGACAGAAAATGGTAAGTGGCAGTGTGTCTGTTGGCAAGAAGAATTCTTCTCAGCAGCAGCAGGTCACACGAAAACACAATAGGACAGTGACTGTATCAGGACTTCAACAATGATCATTTCTTCAATACATCTGAACCAATGATCAGGTAGTAGTTATACAGAGCAGCAGTCTAATTTCTTCTGCATGTTAATTGTGTTTCTGTGACAGCAACAATACAATTCTATTTATTTACTGCCATTGATATGGCAATAACACTTGAAGCTCCACTTAAGAACAACATCTAACAAGAAAAATTGACACCAAGCCACATGAGGAGATATTAGGGCAGAGGGCCAAAAGCTTGTTCTGAGCAGTGTGTCTTAAACAGGAAAGAGAAGTGGAGGCAATTCCAGGGCCTAAGGCTTTGCCAACAAAAGGGTCAGCTGTTCCTGGAGGAGGGGTTTCACTTACTCACTCATTTCACTGGACTGAGCAGTGAAAACTGGGATACCATGGTGGACTAGGAGTTAGCCTGATGCTATTATAGCTTGGGGCATTCTGGAGTTTGGAGTTCAATTCCAGCGCTGATCTGTAAGGAGTCTCTGTACGTCCTCTCCATGGAATGCATGGGTTTTCTCTGGTTTCTTCCCACAGTCCGAAGAGTTACAGGGAAGGTTAATTGGTCATTGTAAATTGTCTCATGATCAAGTTAATGTTAATCAGGTTGTGTGGTTGGTGTGGTGGCATCGCTCAAAGAGCCAGAATGGCCTCCTCAATGCTGTATCACTAAATATATAAAACAGAATTGTTTCCATATGCCCATTAATTCAATGCTATGTTTGATGTAATTCCTGTGTTAAGCACTTGCACATGGATAACCTATCTTGTCCGACAAATATATTGGAATTCTTTGAAGGAATAACAAGCAGGATAAACAAAGGAAAATGGGTTGATGTTGTGTACTTGACTTTTCAGAAGGTCTTTGACAAGGTGCCACACATGAGGCTGCTTAACAAAATATGAACGGAGACAGACAGACATACTTTAGTGATCCCGAGGGAAATTGGGTTTTGTTACAGCCACACCAACCAAGAATAGTGAAGAAATATAGCAATATAAAACTATAAATAATTAAATAATAAGTTAATCATGGTATTAACATTAATCATGGTAATAACCCATGGTATTAGAGGAAAGATTCTAGCATGGATAAAGCAGTGGCTGATTTGGCAGGAGGCGAAGAGTGGGAATAAAGGGAGCCTTTTCTGGCTGGGTGCCGGTGACTTGTGCTGTTCCACAGGGGTCTCTGTTGGAACTGTGTTTTTTTGTTATATGTTGATGATTTGAATGATGGAATTGATGGCTTTGTTGCAAAGTTTGCAGAAGATTTTAAGGTAAGTGGAGGGGCAGGTAGTTTTTGGAAGTAGAAAGGCTACAGAAGGACTTAAACAGATTAAGAGAATGGACAAAGAAATGGCAGATGGAATACAGTGTCAGGAAGTGTATGATCATGGACTTCGGTAGAAGAAATGAAAGGGTTGACTATTTTATAAGTGAAGAGAATGTACAAAAAAACTGAGGTGCAAAGTGATTTGGGAGTCCTTGTGCAGGATTCACTAAAGGTTAGTTTGCAGGTTGAGTCAGTGGTGAGGAAGGCAAATGCGATGTTAGCATTCATTTCAAGAGGACTAGAATATAAAAGCAAGGATGTAATGTTAAGACTTTTTGAAAGGGTGTGCTGAAACGAGAGGGTTCAAAGGAAGTTCATGAAAACTATTCCAGGATTGAATAGCTTGTCATGTGAAGAGTGTTTGATGACTCTAGGTCTGTATTCATTAGAATTCAGAAAAATGAGGGGTGACCTCATTGAAACCTATCAAATGGTGAAAGGCTTTGATAGAATGGATGCTTAGAGGATATTTCCTATGGTGGAAGAACCTAAGACCAGAGGGGCAGTCTCAGAATAGTGGGGCATCCTTTTAGAATGAAGATGAGGAGGAATTTTTTTAGCCAGAGAGTGGTGAATCTGGAATCCATTGTCACAGGCAGCTGTGGAAGCCAAGTCTTTATGTATATTTAAGGTAGAGGTTGATAGATTCTTGATTGGTCAGGGCATGAAAGGATACGGGCGGAAGGCTGGAGACTGGGGCTGAGAGGAAAATGGATCAGCCATGATGAAGTGATGGAACAGACTCAATGGGCCAAATGGCCTAATTCTTCTCCTATACCTTATGGTGTCTTATCTCACTACCATAAAAGAACTGTCTTGAAAGTATATTAATATCAAAACCATACACATCTACATCCTCAATAGTTCAAATGATCAGAACAATGATTAGTGATTATTAGACTGCATTAGTGCATGGTTTGGACTGGATGGGAAAGGAACATCAATTGAATCCGAATCCACTTGTTTTCAGTAGCAGGATTGACTATGAGCAAAAACCTTGTTTTGAGGAAGCAGGTTATTGATTTATATAGGCATCACACACAAAATGCTGGAGGAACTCAGCAGGTCAGGCAGTACCTACAGAAAAGGGTAAACAGTCAATGTTTCAGGCCAAGACCAGGTCAATGGAATTGCATTGTTCTCTCTTCACCAGGTTTAAAGTGGAACTCCCGATATTTTGTGCAAAAGAAGTGCTCGTCTGGGTGAAAGGGAGAGGGAATATTTCCTACCGGCTTCCTAAGCAAACCCATTTCCCACTGAAACTGATCTTGGAGGCTTCTGTGAAATCTTTAGCACTGGTGACCACTGCTAATCATGATACTCCACGGTACACTGAAGTTTCCCCACCCCTTTAGGATATCTACACCAGCTGCAGGAACCATACCTATTCTTGGATTGTTGCTGCTAAAGGCATCGGAACAGAATTAGGCCATTTTAGCCCATCGAATCTGCTTCGCCATTCTATTGTGACTGATTTATTACCCTCTCAATCCCATTCTCCTGACTCTTGCTGTACACTTTGACACACTCTGTAATCAGAACCTATCAGTCTCTGCTTTAAATATACCCAATGATTTGGCCTCAACAGCCGTCTGTGGCAGTAAATTCCACAGGTTCACCACTTTCTGAAGCACCATTGGAATAACTTCCCTGGGAGCCAACTTTGCACCACCTCTCCCAAACCTGTAAGATTCAAATAAGATGCTTTCAGTGATGTTGAAAGATAAATATTAACCAGGATTCAGGGATAAATCTCCTTTTCTTCTTTAACAGTGACCACTAACTGTGCAGCGTTCTCTCAGCACTGAACTCCATAGGTTTATGTGTTTATTAGAACTAACAAGCTCCTGATTTTGACTGGAGTGTCATAGACTCTACTGCACCTGGCACCAAAGATCAAATCTGACTATGAAGTATTTCTGCACGAAATATCCAACCTGAACGTGTAATCAGACAAAAAGGGCAGAGAGCGCTCGGTAAGCAGACTCCGTATACATGTGCATTTACACACACACACACGCACACGCACACGCACACGCACACGCACACGCACACGCACACGCACACACACACACACCTTTGTCATTCTGTTGTCAGGCTGAGTGTATACACTTCATCCTCTTCCCTGGCATATTCTCATAATGGTTGGCTTTATGGTGCCTTTCCCGTCATACACTTGGGGATATTCCATTCCTTTGGTAAAGTGAGATTTGTAAATTTGGACATATTGTTTGTATATGGTATTTAAAGTAGATACTTCTACTTAAGACTCATAAGACCTTTAGATAATGGCTGATCCATTTTCCCTCTCAGCCTCAATCTCCTGCCTTCTCCCTGTATCCCTTCATGCCCTGACCAAGCAAGAACCTATCAACCTCGGCCTTAAATATACCCCATGACTTGGTCTCCACAGCCACCTGCAGCAAAGAATTCCACAGATTCACCACTTTCTGGCTAAAGATATTCCTCCTTGTTTCCCTTCTAAAAGGATGCCCTTCCATTCTGAGGCTGTGTCCTCTGGTCTTAGACTCCCCACCATAGGAAACATCTTTCCACATCCACTCTATCGAGGGCTTTCAGAATTCGATAGGCTTCAGTTTGTATCCAGTGAATACCGTCCCAGAACCATCAAACACTCTTCAAATGACGAGCTGTTCAATCCTGGAATCATTTTCATGAACCTCCTTTGAACCCTCTCCAGTGCCAGCACATCCTTTCATAGATAAGGGGCCCAAAACTGCTCACAATACTCCAAGAGAAGCCTCACCAGTGCTTTCTAAAGTCTCAACATTACATCCTTGCTTTTATATTCTGGTCCTCTCGAAATGAATGCTGACATCACATTTGCCTTCCTCACCACTTCTTTGCCCACTCTCCTAATCTGTCGAAGCTCTTCTATTTGATTTATTGTTTACTTATTTATACATGTATTAACTATGTTATATTAACTATGTTATAATATATTATTATTGCATAGGTTTATTTCATAATATGATTTTAACTACATGGTGAGATGCACCAAATTCTGATTCATGTATAGCTTTAAGTTAACTTTGTGTATAATTAAAGATGGTATGTCCAGGTGAACAGGGTGATTCACTCTCAGTAGGAGAGAGAGAGATTGTGCTGCCAGGAGTTCATGCTGAACAAAATAGTATGGAGCTATCTATTGTGTTTTCTGGTCGATATCTTTTTGTAAATATTGGCAGTTTTCGCTATTTTTGATAATTTTGGTATGTTTGGTTTTTGACACACTTATTACAGTGCCTGTAAAAAGTATTTACCCTTTTGGAAGTTTTCATGTTTTATTGCTTTACAACATTGAATCACACTAGATTTAATTTGTCTTTTTTGACACTGATCACTAGAAAAGACTCTTCCATTTCAAAATGAAAACAAATTTCTAGAAATTGGTCTAAATTTATTACAATTATTAAACACAAAATAATTGATTGCATAAATACCTACATCCTTCAAGTTAGTATTTAGTAGATGCACCTTTGGCAGCAATTACAGCCTTGAGTCTGTGTGGATAGGTCTCTATCAGCTTTGCATATCTGGACACTGCAATTTCCCCCTGTTCTTCTTTACAATACTGCCCAAGCTCTGACAGATTGTATGGAGATTGTGAGTGAACAGCCCTTTTCAAGTCCAGCCACAAATTCTCAATTGGATTGAGGTCTGGACTCTGACTTGGCCACTCCAGGATATTAACTTTGTTGTTTTTAAGCCATTCCTGTGTAGCTTTGGCTTTGTGCTTGGGTTCATTGTCTTGCTGGAAAACAAATCTTCTACCAAGTCACAGATCTATTGCAGACTGCGTCAGGTTTTCCTCCAGGTTTTCCTTGTATTTTGCTGCATTCATTTTACCCTCTACCTTCACAAGCCTTCCAGGGCCTGCTGCAGTGAAGCATCCCCACAGCATGATGCAGCCACCACCGTGCTTCACAGTAGGGATGATGTGTTTTGACGATGTGCGGTGTTTGGCTTGCGCTAAGCATAGTGTTCAGTTTGATGGCCAAAAAGCTTAAGTTTGGTTTCATCAAACCATAGAACCTTCTTCCAGCTGACTTCAGAGTCTGCCACATGCCTTCTGGCAAACTCTAGTTGAGATTTCATGTGAGGATTTTCAACAGTAGCTTTCTCTTTGCCACTTTCCCATAAAGCTATGGCTGGTGAAGCACCTGTGCAACAGTTGTTGTATGCGCAGTCTCTCCCAACTTAGCCACTGAAGCTGTAATTCCTCCAGAGCTGTAATAGGTCTCTTGGTGGCCTCCCGCACTAGACGCCTTCTTGCAGAATCACTTAGCATTTTTACGATGGCCAGCTCCAGGCTGATTTACAGCTGTGCCACATTCTTCCCATTTCTTGATGATTGACTTAACTGTACTCCAGTTGCTTAGAAATTTTCTTGTATACATCTCTCAACTTGTGCTTTTCAATAACCTTTTTGTGGAGTTTCTTGGAGCGTTCTTTTGTCTTCTTGGTGCAGTTTTTGCCAGGATACTGACTCACCGGCAGCTGGGCCTTCCAGATATAGGTGTATTTTTACAACAATCAATTGAAACACTTTGACCTCCCCGTTTGGAGATGTGGAGGTGCCATTTGACTAGTTATGTGACTTCTGAAACTAATTGGCTGCACCAGTGATGATTTGGTGTGTCTATTGGTGTGACTACTTAAATAATCAGTTGTTTGGAGTTTTATGTTTATAATTAATTGAGATCACTTTGTAGAGATTAGTTTTCACTTTGACATGAAAGAGTCTTTTCTGTTCAGTGTCAAAAAAGCCAAATTAAATCCACTGTGATTCAATGTCGTTAAACAATAAAACACAAAAACCTCCGGGTGGAGGGGGGTGGGTGAATACTTTTTATATTCACTGTAAATACCCTTGCATCAGAGTGCTAATCGACTCCAGCCACAGTTTTCTTTGTTCGTAACCCACATATCGTAAAATGAGGGAAGGGACTGGCGCAAACAGGGTATGGCTGTATTGCGTAGAGTGTGGAGGGAGAAGAGAGATTCAGAAAAATGGAAGAAAATAGATATTAATTAACAGTGCTTCATATAAATACTAACAAAATACCAGGAATGGTGTGTCAGAACCGATTGAGAAAATAGGTCTATACCTTGCCTGGTAGGGCCCTTATCAGAATTGCCTTTAATTCTGATGAAGGGTCTACACCTGAAAAACAAACACTTGTATTAATAGTGAGCTTTCAGCAGGTGATTAAGGTTGATGTAGAATATACAAAACACTTAGATGAGTAAAGCGAAAAAGGCATGGATGAAAACCCAACCTCTCCAATGCATACTTTGATAACATTTTATTGGTATATGTTTTTCGAGCATTAGGTGTTAGCTGTCAGCTTTGTGAGTGCAAAGTATCCCTTCTGATTGCTTATCTGAAATGCTCTATCAAACTGTGTGTGCTGATTGTAAAAGACAAGCTTGTCCAGCATGTGTTAAGAGTAAACTCTCTAACCCAAGAGAAAAGAGGCGAGCATAAGCTGAGCGTAAGCCAGAAGGTATAATCAAATGTGCATGAGTTGGAGAGACTGCGTGAACCCCATTGTGCAAATTGTATAGATGTCTTTGGAGTTGCTATGATCATCAGCAAACAGCAACTCAGTAAGAATAGGCAGTGCGGAAATTCCAGTTGGTGATATTAACAGACAAATACTGAATAAGTTGGGATGATGGCCATCACCCATTATTTCAATCTTGTTATTCATCAAAATCAGAATCAGGTTTAATACCACCGGCATATGCCATGAAATTTGTTGACATTGTGGCAGCAGTACAATGCGATAGGTATTAATAGAAAAAAAACTGTGAATTCCAGTATAGGTATTAAATAAGTAATGCAAAAGAAAGTAGTGAGGTATTGTTCATGGGTTCAATGTCCATTCAGAAATCAGATGGCAGAGGGGTAGAAGCTGTTCATGAGTTGTTGAGTGTGTGACTTCAGGCTCCTGTACCTCCTACCTGATGGGACCAATCAGAACAAGGCATGTCCTGGGTGGTGGGGCCATTAATGATGGACGCTGCCTTTTTGAGGCATCACTCCTCGGCAATGTCCTGGATGTTACGGAGGGTAGAACCCGTGATGGAGCAGACCGTCATTAGTAGTTTTACAGCCTTCAACCTCCATTTTAATATTATTGCTTTAGGTTTACAAACATGTACCAGAATATGTTATATAGATATTCAAAAATTTCTCATTTGTGAAGTATGTATTAAGAAAGTAACAAGGTTTCACTGTAATCTATCAAAGGAATGGTACCAGATGAACAAGTCTGCAGGTGAACCATTTTCACTGAGTAAATTTGGTGTTATGCTATAAAATAAAAAGCCAGTATCCCTGTAGCTGGCTTATGTAGGCAGTAGGAGCATTCTGCAGATTAGCTTTCTTACAAAATCTTCTTTCAGATTTGATCAAAGAGAGTTACAGCAGCAAATTGGTCAAGTTTTAAGAAGTGGTTTGTAGAAGGCCACATCAAATACCAAAGAAAGTAATGAACTGTTGCTCTGTGCAATTGATTTAATTGTATGCAGCAAAATAGACCAGCCAAACTAATTATGGCTTTTTTTTTATCATTTCTAGATCATTCTACATGCTCTTGCTTTTTTTGAAGATTTGAACAGTTTGGAGAGTGTGGAATTCTGAGGTTTGATTTCACAGTTGTTATTAGCGACTGATTATGTATTCACATCAAGAATTCTGTAGGGTTGAATGTTATTGGCTTATGCTGCTTGCTCCGAGAACCATAAGATAATGGAGCAGAATTAAGCCATTTGGCCCATCGAGTTTGCTCTGCCAATTCATCATGGCTGATCTATTTTCCCTCTCAGCCCCAATCTCTTGCCTTCTCTTCATATCCCTTCATGCCCTGAACAGTCAAGAATCTATCAGTCTCTGCCTTAAGTATGCCCAGTGACTTGTCCCTCACAGCCACCAGTGGCACTGAATTCCACAGATTCACCACTCTCTGGCTAAAGAAATTCCTCCTCCTCGAAATGGATGTCCCTCTACTCTGACGATTCCATTCTGGTCATAAACTCCCGCACCATATGAAACATCCTTTCCACATCCACCCTATCAAGGCCTTTCAACAGTTGATAGTTTTCAAAAGGTCAGTATGTCCAAGATTTCTGCATCCACGTTTTTCTGGGCGGAAGCTGAGACTTGCTGGCAGATCGGAAACAATAGGTCTGTCACTTTGGTCTGTTGTGAGAGGAGCTAGTCTTACTGGGATCCCATAACTGTATCTCAGGTTCTGACCAAGTCAGAAGGCAAGTGACCATTCTTCAAACAAATAGAAAAAAATACTGTAAATACTTTACAGGATAGGCAGCATAGGTAAGGAAAAACTAGAATGATTGCTTCAGGTTGATGATCCCTTATCACAAATAGAAAAAACTTAGATATCAAGCATGCTTTGATTTTGGTAAATGTGAATGATCTGAACCTGTTTCATTTAATATTGAGACTGGAATATTGCAATGCGACACTGAGTACAAATCTTGTGCACACATGTATAGCCAGGGTGCCTAAGACTTTCACACAGTTCTGTATTTGTCAACTTGGAGTGGAGAGCGAGTTTGAAAATTTAGTGTAAGCAAAGGGTGCTGGGAATGGTGAGGGTGGGGCACTGTGGGAGGGGTGTGGGACAGGTGGTAAAGAAGGAGTGTCAGGAGTGTGGGTGCAGACCCACTCAGCCCTGAGTCACCAGGTAAGATTATTTGATTCCAAACAAGTGATTATTTGATCATTATAGCTGCCACTCCTTTTCCCTTTTCCCAGCCCTCTCCCTGCCCCCTTCCCACTGCCAGTCCACATTAGAGAGCCAGATCAGAATCAGGTTTATCATCACTCACATGTCAGTGCAATACATAAAATTACTACAGCACTGTGCAGAAGTCTGTGGCACCCGAGCTATATATATGTGTCTGAGACAGTGCTGTGTGTTCAGCCAGAGGTGAGGTCCTGTTGCTTAAGCTTTTATTGGATATTGTTGTTACAGTTGAGGAGTCTCTTGTAGAGAGGAGTGTGAGAGTGGCAGGCTGTCGGGAGGATAGGATTGCCCCTGATGAGGACTGAATAAAGCTGCTCTGCAAATACTCACCCAATCTGTATTTGGTTTCTCCTGCGCAACAGAGACCATACTGTGAAAATTAAAGGCAGTGCACTAGTTTGGAGGAATTACAAGTGAATGGCTGCTTTATTTGGAAGGACTGTTTGGGTCCCAAGAAATGAGAAAGGGCAGACATTACAACTCCTGCGTTTGCAATATTAAATTTCCTGAGTGGGGAATGATTGGTGGGGACAAAGAAGACAAGGGAATCTCAAAGAGAATAGTCCCTTTGAAATAAAAAGGGAGGGAAAAACATTTAATTTCACCATCCTGCTGAATGTTCAAGTTCAGTTTATTGTCATTCAACTGTACCCATGTATACCACCAAACAAAACAAAGCTCCTCTGGATCAAGGTGTTTAACCCAGTACTTACGACTCACACAGAAGCCATAAATACATGGTTATATATTTTAACAAATATGAAGGTGTACACACAATACAAGTTAAAAAGCAAACAGGACAACGCTACTGGTGCTTTGTATGTGATGAGACCTGGGAGGTGGAAGGGAGTTCAGAAGTCTTACAGTCTGAGGGATGAAACTATTTTACATCCTAACAGTTCCTATCCTAATGTTACTGTACCTCCTTCCTGATGGTAGGGGAGCAAAGAGATTGTTGGACGGAAGGGAGGGACCCTTGACAATACAAAGGGCCTTGTGTATGTAATGCACCTGATAAATATCTCTAATGGGCATAAATTGCAAAGAATGATCCATTGAATATGATGGCTGGTGGGGTGGAAGATGAGGACAGGGAAAACTCATCCTTGCTCCGGCTGGGAGAAGATGGGGTGGGAGCAAATGTATTGGAAATAATGAAAAGGTGCCAGGAGCTCTATAAGCTATGGTGCAGTGGAAGTCAGGGTTCAGGAAGAAGAAAGGCTGTGCTTGGGAGTACTTGTTGTTTCTGTCCATTCCTTCGCGTTGCTACAATAATAATCAAAAAGAGAGATGAAGAGCTTTAAGTAGATCAATCTTATCAAAGACAATAAGCTCAGTCAAACTGCAGCAACTGTTCAAAGTTCAAAGTAGGTATAATAATTTATCAAAGATTGCAAACTAGTTCTTAAAGATATCCTATATACACACACTGCAGTATTTTGCTTTAGTTTAATGGTTTTAAAAGTACCTCTAATTCTTGTTTTCAACAGCTTTGCAATACAATTGTTTAAGACCAGGAGCATACCTCTTTGATTGTGGGCTTGCTGGCCAATAGCAAGCAAAGAAAATCTTCCTCTCTTGCTAGCTGCTGGAATTCAATTTTTAGATCTGAATTTTACAAATTCTGGAAGATTTAATTGAGTCACAGGTGTTTGATTTTATGTGAACAAAATAGTGGGAGAAACTGTTTTGGGCTGCACACAAATAGGTGTGAAGTGTTCTACCCTATCAGGGGGTGCCCAAAGCAGGCATTAGGCCCTGTAAATGCACTTTCAAAGAGCTTATTCTTTGGTTCCCATGTGTGGGAAGGTTGCTGGACCTGACTCTCACAGAATATGTGGCAGATACCTATAGTTCACTTTTGCATTTAGGGGATGCCTTTCTTTGGAATGAATTGAGGAAGAATGCAAGAGGATGATTGGACCAGTGGAGCCACAGTTCTAGAAATGGACAATCCTGTTGCAGGATCCATTCCCTTCTCCCTCCATCTGTCTCCAAAAAGCCACTACGTGCCCTAGAATTGATTTGATTTTTCTTACAGGGGAGAATGAACAGTTATTCCCATTGCCAATTTATCCTCAAAATTTGGACAAGGCTTGAGGCTTAATTTTTAAATAATGTTGGTCCTCCCTGTTTAACCTCCAAGAGGACCATAACCTTGTTGGAGGGTTTGGAGGATTGTGTGCTGTTGGCTAGAGTCAACGAAGGCCCTTTGGTTCTTTAAAGAGCAAACATGAGGAAATCTGCAGATGCTGGAAATTCAAACAACAACACACACAAAATGCTGGTAGAACACAGCAGGCTAGGCATCATCTATAGTGTCTCGGCCCGAAACGTTGACATCGCTTCTCCCTTTGGTTCTTTGTAGGGTTACACATGCCAAACAGGTCAAAAGGCAGAGGCCAAGCTAAGAGTAGCCCACCAGTCGTCCAGGTTCAGGGGTTCAGCTCAGGGCTAGCAACCCTGACTGGTCAAAAAATTGTTACGGAAGCTGCAATGAAGAACCCTTCTACACAGACAGAGCTGGAGGACCGTCAATGCTTCCCAAAATGCCAGCAGCGTAATGGGCAGTGAGCAACTCCACAAGTCCTTGTCTGAGCCCGATCTTGGGTCTGACCAACTTCTATTTTGATGTGTGGCATAAACTGGACTTATGCTTTCATCAAACATAGTTGAACTCCCTGAAAATTGTCCTGTTCTTCTTGACAACAGCACATGGTTTCCAGGCACGTTATTGTAGAATGGCTATTTGTTACGAAAAAAAATGCAATCTGTGCAACTATAAACATAATTTGCAATATTTGAATGTTAGTAAAGGGCTAGCCCGTGTAATGTAACAACCTCCTGAGACTTTTGGCAGCTCATGGAAATCCCACCCTCCCTGGCGGTCCATTGTTTTAAAATTTCAGCTCAAGTTCCATGAAACGAACACCAGTACTGTAGCAGTAAATCCACTAAAATGTCAGGAGTAGATTTACCACAATATTAATTCTAATCTGCAAAAGTAAACTGATAAAATACAATTCAAAATATCAGTAAGAAAGAATATCTTTTTCCTTCATACCTCTTCTCTCTTCATTTTTACAAACTCATTGTACTTGGTCATTTAAATAAGCCAAGCATTTTCAAACCACTTCAAATCTCACTCTCAAGAACTCTTCATCTCATGTTCTCTACATTTATTGCTTATTTATCTAATTATTTATTTATCTATCTATCTATTTCTTTCTCTATCTGTTCATTTATTTATTTATTCATTCATTCATCCATCTATCCATCCATCTATTTATTTATTTAATTATTATTCTCCTTGCTTTTGTACTTGCTCAGTTTTCTCATTTTTTTCCACAATGTTTGTTTGTCTAAACTGCTGGGCCCAGTCTTCCATTGATTCTATTGTGCTTCTTGTATTTTACTGTGAATGTCCACAAGAAAATGAATCTCAGGGTTGCATATGGTGAGATATATGTACAATGATAATAAATTTACTTTCAGCTTTAAACTTTGACATCTGTTACATGCCTTTTTGTACAAGATAAGATCAGACTACAGATTACTTGGAGCCAATATGATCATGGTTAGTGTTGACCAACTTCTCCATCTCACTAGATCCTTTAGCCTTGATGCCTACCGTCAACGAGAAAAACAGATTCATGAATTTTCTTTCTTACAGTTCCAAGAATGACTCACTATTTTGAAGGGAGCGATATTTAAAGAAGTGGGTAAAAGCACATTTATTTTAGTCACTAAACATGTCATCGAAAACTTTGTCAAATTTTGATGGAAAGTGGAAAGAGTACTGACTGGCTACATTATGGCCTGGCATGGGAACACCAATGCCCTCGAGCAGAAAATCCTACAAAAGCTTGTGGATTCAGCCCAGTACATCACGGGTAAAATCCTCCCAACCATTGAGCACATCTACATAAAATGTTGCCATAGAAAAACAGCATTCATCATCAAAGATCCTCACCACCCAGGCCATGCTCTTTTCTCACTACTGCCATCAGGTAGAAGGTACAACTTCCTCAGGACTCACACCAAAAGGTTCAAGAATAGTTATTACTCCTCAACCATCAGGCTCTTGAACAAAAGGTGATAACTATACAATTTGTTTCTGGTGTTCCCACAACCAATGATCTCATTTTAAGAACTCTTTATCTTGCTATTTCCTGTTCGTATTAGTTATTACTATTTATTTATATTTGCATTTGCACAGTTTGTTGTTCATTGATCAAGTTTCCAGTTACTGTTCTATAGATGTGCTAAGTATGCCTGCAGGAAAAGGAATCTCAGGGTTGTATGTGGTGACGTGTATGTACTCAGATAATAAATGTTAGAAATGTTAGAAATGAACTTAAATGATAGAAATCTATTAATTAATGACTGTGTGTTGAACCAAGAAAATAAGTTCTTATATTTTATTTTATTTAGAGGTACAGTGTCGAACAGGTCCTTCTGGCCCACCGAACTGCATGCCCAGCAAGCCACTGATTGAACACTAACCTAAACGAAGCGCAATTTAAAATGACCAATTAACCTACAATCCAGTACGCCTTTGGACTGAGGGAGGAACTAGATCACGTGGAAGAAACCCACGTGCTCATGGGAAGGATGCACAAATTTCTTACAGGAGGTGCTGGAATTGAATTCTGAACTCTGACACGCTAATCTTTAACCATGTCTAATTCGATAGCATTATAATAATGCAAGTTATCCAATGGGTAATTTTAGTAGCTCAATTATGTTAAGCAAGTGTTTGGAAATAGCCTATACCCAAGACAAAACTGTCCACTGGAACTGCAAGAGATATAGAAGCTTATTGATGTTAGACTTCAGAAATTATACATGTATCTTCTTCCACAGATCAATATCGTTCTGCCAGGAATCGAATGTAAGCACCACATCCCACTCTAGGCAATCAGTATTGCAGCTCTGCTCCTTGTCTGCACAGATACTCTCACAACTTCACATCATTTTAGCTCCTTTTGCTGCCTTATCTGCTTTGTTTCAGTTGGGACAGGATAACGGTCCAGAGCTTAAACTTGAACACATTAAGAATTTAGCGAGATAAATATTCAGATATACTTCAATGCAAAATGCAGCCCGTTCTCAGTCTCTAAATCTGAATTTAACCCGTTCGGAGTTTGCGGCTGAATTACGGCATTTGGTGAAAGAAATTCACAGCTCTGTAGAGCTGCCCCCAAATGAATTACAGCGCTCCCAACATCAAAGGCAAATTCTCCATTCCACTCTTATTCTATTGCCTCATCATCACTAAAGGAATTGAGATAAAAACAATGATCAGTCAATATAGAACATTAGAAATCCACCATCCCATGATGTAAGGGTGAGTTATTTTTCTGGTTGACTGCAAATCAAGGAGGGGCTTTTTGCATATGCATTGATCTAGACATTATTCTCTGCATTCCTAAACTGTTACAAAAAAGAATCAGAACTGAGCTCTTCACTTGCTTCAAAAATTCCTTCAATTTGCTTAATTAGTTTGGAAGAATAAAACACATGCATTTAAAATGCTTGTGGTTGAAGCAAATCGAAATCTAAAAATCGTATGGTGTCAAGTCAAAATATATTGTTGCAAAGACGGACAGATGAAAGATGAGAAGTTCTTTTTATCTTTGAGTTGTGTGTTAGTGCTGGCAGTGAAATAACAACAGAAACTGCTGCAGGTCAGCCAGCATCTGTGGCGAGAGACCCAGAGTTTATGTCTCAGGCCAAAGACCTTTCATCAATACTGGAATATGTTGGAAATGTCTGGCAGAAAGAAGAGCAGTTAATTCCTCAAGATGGACATTGCCGAAAGTGACTTTGCAGTGAATTAAGAAAGAGCATAGAAATCTCATTAGCTGCATTTTGTGTTACTCTGTTGCAGTACAGTGTCAACTTTATCTTCACTGTGAATACTTAATGAAAGGATTGGCGGGGGGAGAGGGTTGTGAGAACAGATGAAGCCAATTTATTCTTATCAAAATCAAATAGTTTTCAGACCAAAACTTGGATTTAAGAGTCAAGAACTTCTGTGGGGTGGTGCTACTTTAACCAAGTCATTTCATCGAAAAGGGGCTAAACAAGCACATAAGTTGGGAGAATTTCAGACACAGGTTTAGGCAAGTTGTGTTGGAGGATGCCCTTGTCTAAGAATTGTCCATACTTCCCCACGGGGACAAATGTATTGCCACAGCATGTCAAATCAAATTGAATTTATTATCACATAAATGGACAGTCACGCACAATTGCAATGAAAACCTTACTTGTAGCAGCATCTCATACACACACACACACACACACACACTTAGAGAAAGACCATTCACAAGAAAAAGACATGATTTAATCATCAGTAGTACACACTAAATACTGGAAGAACTCAGCACGGCACGCAGAATCTACGGAGAGGAAGACAGTTGATGTTTCGGGCCAAGATCCTCCACTAGGATCCAGATGAAGGGTCTTGTCCCAAAACGTTGATTGTTTATTCTTCTCCATAGAAGCTGCCTGACTTGCTGAGTTCCTCCAGTATTTAGTGTGTGTTGCTCTGGATTTCCAGCAACTGGTGTGTCTATAAATTAAATATAAATTACAGATGATTATACAAGAATGACCACAATTAGAACAAAGCAAAAATAATTTATTTGTTTAGAAGCTCCCCAAGGTATCTCTTAAAGTTAAACTATTTTGGGGAAACACATAGACATGTTGTAAAATGTTTTCATTTATATTTTGGTAAACTATGGGACATTAACTATATTTCTCTCTCCACAAGTGCTGACTGACTTGCTATTTGCAAAATTATATTTTATTGCCTGTTTTCGAAAAAATCACGGTATTTCACTATTATTTTGGAAACGTCGATCAATCTATATAAATGGCTGCTGAGTTATTTTAAATCAGTTTATTCACTGCCACAGGAATAATCTTTTTGACTGCAGATGCTTATTTTCTGCAATAATGTCATCTTTAATTATATTAATCAAACTACACTGAATTATCACTCTTTAATGTATCAAGGAATTCATTTTAATTACAGAGTTAAATATGTATATATTTATTGGGGAGAGAGAGAGAGAGAGAGAGAGAGAGAGAGAGATGTTCTGAAGCTTTCAAAGAATTAAAAGACAAATGGTGTGGCATTCATGTTATCCATCCTAGGAGGCAATTAATTAAATTCTGTTAATAATTGTAATAAATAAAACGACACATTGATCCTGACAGATTTCAAAGCTCTGGCAGAAATTTTATTTTTAATGCTTGTTTTCTCCTGCTCCCTTATTTTGAATGGACTATCTCTCTACCGATGCCATAGGTAGAATTACAGCCATACTTACATTACCTGCTTAATTTATGACATAATTTAACAAAAGAGGAAGTCAAGAACATCTAACAATAACAGAGTGGATTCAGAATGTTGAACTTTTCAGTTCAATGTTACAATAAGCTGTTTGAAGTCAGGATTTAGAAAGCTTGCTGCTGCTGTTGGGATTTACTATGAAGGGGGATGTAGGATATTTTACTGAACTGACAATACTAAATATAATTAAGAGAGCTGCTTGTTCATTTAATAGTCATATCATTTTACTTTGGCTTTTGTTTTAAAATTGATGCCAGAGATACAATGGAAGTAGATATTTGACTTTGTTATTTGTGATGAAGAAAACAGGGATCCCATCTCTCGCAACAAGTAAGATTTCGAAGTTCAAGGTAAATTTATTATCAAAGTTCATAGATCAAGTTGAAGTTCAAGTTTAATTGTCATTCAACCACACATAAATATCCATGAAAACAGCCAAATGAAGCAGCGTTACTCCAGGGCCAAGATGCAAAACGCAGGACCAACAGTCATACACAGCACAAGGCACGTATAGCACATATAAGATAACAGTAAAATACACAAAAAATATATATAGTTCAAGTCCCAGAGCCTAAGAATGTTGCAGCGGTCTGCAGTCAAACACAATACAGCTTGCCTTCTGCCAAACAAACACTGGGATGCAGTACCCAATCCCAGCATTTCGGTGGAGTATCTGACTTTGAAGCCTCCCGTTGGGATAAACCTGTGAACCACCGGTAAATCACCGATAAACCTGTGAACCAAACTTGCTGCATTCCACATTAACAATATCCAATGGGGTCTTGTGATCACAGGAAAAGCAACTACGACAATCACTCACCATTAAACCGCAGACCTCCTTTGTGCACTGACGCCTCTCTGTCACAGGCAGCATCACGGTCCGTGCCCAAATCTAGCTCCTTCAGTTTCTCCGCTAACAAGCAACTCGCTGATGAGGTAGACCTGCAGTACTTTAAGTTCTTAATGTCCAGCAGGATGGTGAAAAGTACATTTTAAAAAGACAGTAACACCTTTAGTTGGCCCCTTAGAGGCCGCTGTGTATGAGCATGCCACCATCTTATCAATATACAATCCCGAGAATCATTTTCTTGTGGGTTTTCACAGTAAATACAAAAAATCCCAGAACAGAACCACACACAAGATGGACAAGCAACCCATGTGCAAAAGACAACAAACTGTACAAATACAGAAATAAAATTAACAATAACAATAATAAATAAGCAATAAATATCGAGAACATGAGATGAAGAGGCCTTGAAAGTGAGTCTATTTGATGGGAAGATTTCAATGATGGGGCAAATGAAGTTGAGTGAAGTTATCCCCTCTGGTTCAAGAGCCTGATGGCTGAGGGGTAATAACTATTCCTGAACCTAGTGGTGTGAGTCCTGAGGCTCCTTACCTTCTTCCTGGTGTCAGTGGCAAGAAGAAAACATAGCCAGGCTGGTGGATGTTCTTGACACAGGAGACAGCAGATGCTGGGATGTGGAGCAAAAGGATCAAACTGATGGACAAAGTCAGTGGATCAGGCAGGATCCATGGGGACAGAGGGACACTCACCATTTTCAGTTGAGACCCTGCATCAGGACTGTGTAGATGAAGACCTGGCTGTTAGTTTGTCCTTCCCATACACTGAACCAACAAAATAAACTTTTCATTAACATTTAAGAGTCAGTCTTCACTCTGCCCTGACAGACTTGTCTAACCTTAGCTTCACCCTGGCATGTGGCTCTTCTCGTTTCTACACTCAGTAGCCACGTTATTTGTCACCTCCTGTATCTAATAGAGTGGCCACTGAGCCTATGCTCATAGTCTTCTGCTGTTGTCCATCAATTGCAAGAAATACTCCTCTGCACACTACTGTTGTAATGAATGGTTAATTGAGTTACTGTCAGTGTTAAACAGTCTGACCATTCTCCTCTGACCTCTCTTATTAACAAGGCAATTTCGCCCACAGAACTACTGCTCACTGGATGTCTTTTTGTTTTTGTTTTTGTTTTTCACACTATTCTCTGTAAACTTGAGGGACTGTTGTGTGTGAACAGCCCAGGAGATCAGCACAAGCTGAGGTACTCAAACCACCCTGTCTGACACCAACAATCATTCCACAGTCTCAGTCACTTAGATCACATTTCTTTCCCATTCCGATCTGAGCAATAACTGAACCTCGTGACCAGGTCTGCATGCTTTTATGCATTGGGTTGCTGCCACATGATTGGCTGATTAGATATTTCCATGAATGAGCCGGCGCCCCAGCGGACCTGAACTGACCACTAACCAGTAAGAGTGTAAACTGACCACTAACCAGGTCTTACTCTGGCTGAGGTAAAGCTCTCCTCTTTGCATTCTGTCTTCTTCCTTTTACAACTTGCGGACATCATTGTCTTCTGCTAAAGACCAGGTTAGATATCTCTACTCCTGTGAACTGCCAGCCAATCACTCTGAAATCCTCATAACTTGTGTCATCTTATCTCTACCTTTTGAATCGGATTCCCATTATTATTAGAACCTTAACTGGAGTTACGAGTGACAACTTGTGCAATGCATTTCTTTCCCTCATGTGCCTTTGCCAAGTGAACAACAGCATCACTCTCAACATTAGCCCAACCATGTGTCCGCCTAGTTCCAGTTGGCAAAGGCCAAAGAAATTCCTGCAATGCTTTATTGTCATGCCATTTCAAATTTCCTGGGACATATCCTTAGCACCCTTCTCTTCCAGTTGTTCCTTCCCCCCATGTTTCAATGGTATGTATAAATTCATGAGCAATATAGATAGGGTAAATGAATGGTCTTTTCCCAGGGTTGGGGAATCCTGGATTTAATATGGAAGGGGAGAGATTTAATAGGGAAATAAGGGGCAACTTTTTCACCTAGATGGTGATCCATATATGGAACGAGGTGCCAGCGGAAATGGTTCAGCGGTACATTAACAGCACTTGGATAGGTACATGAATAGGAAGGGTTCAGAGGGATAAGGACCAAACCTGGGACATAGGGCGGCACTGTAGTGGTTAGCACAACATTTTACAGTACCAGTGACCAGGGTTCAATTCCCTCTGCTGTCTGTATGGAGTTTGTATGTTCTCCCCGTGACTGCATGGGTGTCCTCCCAGAGTCCAAATAGATGTACTGGTTGGTAGGTAATTGGTCATTGTAAGTTGTCCCGTGATTAGGCTAGGATTAAATCGGGGGATTGCTGGATGACTTGGCTCGAAGGACTGGAAGGGCCTATTCCGTGCTATATCTCAATAAATAATAAAGATAATATATAAACGTGGGAAAATTGGACCAGTTTAGATGGACATCTTGATTGGCATGGACTGGTTGGTCTAAGGGGCCCATTTCCTGCTGTATGACCCTAATGACACTCTAACATCATCCGGTGATCATGCTCCTTGATCTCTGCTCCGTATCATTGGCACCTCTGTCAGTCCCTCTATTGAACTTGTATTGTCAATCTATTTGATGTTGGAAGCGTGGCCCAGCATGTGGAGTCAGCTCTGGCAGACTGGGCAAATGAGGTCTACAGTGAGATTCATTGGCCACGAAGGTGATACTGCGATGCCTCATGGAGAGCGAGAGACATGACGAGGCCCAGAAGATGCCATGGTCAAGGAAGACCCCAGTTTATGATGATTGTTCATGTCACTGGACCCGGACTCCTGAGGTCGAGAGAGTGGAACTGTCCCAGTGCAACGGCCTTTCCACTTTAAGAACTTCCCACACAGATTTCTTGTCATAGTTGGACACGATAGGAACATTGAAGGCATTGGGCTGGACATTGTGGAAACATCCATTCAAATGGACGTTACAGAACTACAGGGAAGGGATTTTCATGTATACACGATGACACAAATTTCTTATATCAGTGTGACTGCAGAGTGTAATTGTGCAATTTCAAAAGTCTCTCGCTTGATGTCTCACTGTGATGGGATTCCCTCAGCTTGTATTTCTCAATGGGAGCTGTTAGTTCAGCTCATTGCCAGAACCATCACTGAAAAGTCAGAGACATAGGGAGGCATCCTGTTCACGTGAAGGCAATCAGACATGAATGCTGTGGGGACAGATAGCCAAGGAAGGCATTGGAGTGGCTTGGGTCTTCCTTCAAAGGCAATTTCACATGAGGTGTAGAAACCGGAGTCTTTAGGAAGATGGCGTGAGAGCACTATTCCCTCAGGCTGCGTAGCCGCACAGTAACTTAGATGCAGCTGTGCACGTAGCTTTCGTTGCCACTCAGCTGGAAAAAAGAAGTGAACCATGAAAGATTTTCTTTGTTGTACTGTATTTCAGTATACTCTTCAATTAATAAATAAAATCAAAAGTATGTGATTTTTCATTCTAAGTATTCATAGTATGTATATTATAATGAAAAACATTTAAAGTGCAGCGCAGTTTTCGGGCCGTGTTAAGATTTCCTGCTCTGAGCAATGGTTGGTCTGTGCAGCTGTAAGAAACACTGAGGGAATATTAAATGGGAGATATTGAGCGATAGACTCTCCAACAGTGGCTCAGGAGGGTAGTTAACTTACTCTCCAGGAAGCTTATATGCCCTTAGTTAGGCCTACGAGTGTAGTCGCGGTGAGTGTGATTTCTGAGCCATGTTTGAGTGTTCGGACTCCACACCAGCATCACCAGAAGTGCTGAATGCCAATCGGCATCATTGCTGTATGTCCGGTGACCGAGGTATGTTGGTGTATCACTTCCCGGAGCCAATGATCCAGTTCCACATTTTGTTCTGTGTAAATGCTAATCCAGCTTTGTTTATTTATTCAGCGATAAAGCTTGGAGCAGGTCCTTCTGGTCCTTCAAGCCGTGCCACTAGCAACCCACCAACTTAACCCCAGCATTATCATGGGGCAATTTACAATCACTAATTAACTACTAACCAGTGCATCTTTGGACTGTGGGAGGAAATCGGAGCACCTGGAGGAAATTCCCGTGTTCATGAGGAGGACGAATAGACTCCCTATACATGATGTTGGAACTCCGATGTCCCAAGCTGTAATAGCACCTTGTTAACTACTACGCTACCGTGGTACTCCTGTTCAGCAGTGAATTACTTACAACGCAAAAATCCACCTGAATTACGTAATGAAATTTCCAGTTGGTTGACATAATCTCTCTTAAGTGGCATCAGTTCTATCCACTTTCTCTTTCTATTGTCTCATCGTCTCTACTTGGCTGGCTAATTGAACCTTGGCAGTGCTGCCAGTCCATATTCTGCCCTTCACAGATATGATCTACTTCCTGTTGTGGAGCAGTGCCCACCTCTGTCCCCATCTCAGCCTGTTCTGAAGAGTGTGTTTACTTCTGGATGCCATTATTCCATTCCTCCTAAGTGCAAGTTCCTGCAAATGGGTCATATTTCCTGACTTCATTGACCTTTGAGATTGAACTGAGTTCTGGATTCACCTTCTACGTGGACCCGGATGCAGACATCTGAAACTGTTGGCTTTCTCTTCTGCAGCAGAATCCCCTTGTATTCTGTGACAGGTTGGCACCAAGTCAAGCTATGTGTAGGGATGGGCTGACAGCACACAATGTCTTCTGGCAGGGAACTGGACCAGTGTGATCAATCCATCAGATTTATTAAGAATTAAAATACTGCAGATGCTGGAAAGCCTATTGCAGGAAATTCTGGGTAGGGCGACATCTGTGAGCAGAGAAATATAGTTAAGGGTTCAGACCTGTGATGAAATTGGGAGCCACAGAGAGGTGGCTTCTTACTGCAGGAAGTAATATCAAGTAGAACAAACCCAATCAAGCTGTCAATGCTCTCAAAAGAATATGAATATTTCTGATATTCAGAAGCATTTGAAAAATAACAAAATACAGTACTATGCAAAAGTTTTAGGAAAATATATAGCTAGGGTGCCTAAGACTTTTGCACAGTACTGTAGTAATTTTAAGTACTGCACTGTACTGCTGCTACAAAAGCAAATTTCATAACATATGAGAGTTATGATAAATCTGATTCTGATGTGGGTCTCCATTGTGGACTGAGAGTGGGAAGGGGGCAGGGAGAGGGAATCATCGTGGGGAAAGGGGAAGGGAGAGGGGAGGGAGTGGGAAGCACCAGAGTTACATTCCGTTATGATCAATAAACCAATAGTTTGGAATCAAATGACTTAGCCTGGGGTTTCAGGGTTGGGTATGTCTGGACCCTTGCCACACCACCCCCATTCCTGCTGCTCCTTCTCTGCTGCCTGTCCCACACCCCTTGAACCAGTAAAACATATAGATATAAAATTTTAAAAGAAATAATTCTGTTAAATGTTTTTAAAAACAATTAGAATTTCTGAAGAAAACTAAATATTCCTCAAAGTTAAAATGTACCTTGGTTCTTCACTGTTATGCCTCTCTGCAAGATCAAACAGAGACACTCTCTTCACATCAGTCTAAACTGGTGGAAACTATTTGCATGAACTACCTGGTATAAATGCATAAATACAGGCAAAAGTTTGAACTTTGCCATTGTATAGGAGATGTCCACTATCAAAGAGCGTTTTGGAAAAAATACTGCCAGACATCTGTCAGCAAGTTTGGGAGTTTTGCATTCACTAGGGCAGATGTAGTAATCCCAAAGTTATTGGGATTTGTACGACCAAATGGCTTCAAAATCACATGGCCACTTTCTTGTCTTGCTGCCACAAATCTTGGTTATGCGACTATTGACACCAGGCAGACAATCTCTGAGGTGTATTGATAACGGCTGGGATCACCTGCCTTGTAAAGACACCTCCTAGAAGAAGGCAACGGCAATCCAGTTCTGTAGAAGAAAAGTGCTAAGAACAACCATGGTCAAGACCATGATTGCATACTTCACATAACGATAATGATGACCTTCTTGTAGAATCTGGGCTAATCTTTCTGGCCAGGACCTTTCATCAGAATTTCATATTTCATGTGAAAATACCAAGCAAAATGGTTCCCTTGTTTGGCTTCAACCTGTATTCAGATAATGACAAAAATATATAGAATAAGGGACATTTGAGCTGCTAGTGACAAGTCCATTCCAAGTTTACCTGGAAGGCCTAATATTTAATACAATGCAAGATGCTGTCGAGTGCTCTCCTTGCTTGTAAACAGTTCTGCACTGAGTCAGCATTGCTGGTGGAGGTGGCCATCATTGCTTGATACTGGAAGAATCCTGTAGAAAACAATGACTCAGTCCACTTTATGGTTTCTGATGTACAGCATGGACCACGTTTTAATCCTACAGATTTTAAAGTGAAAGACTGTGCTTGTTCAGTAAGATTAAATATGATCAAACCACAACTTAGAAAGTACTATTAAAAATCAACTGCAGTTTCACATAGAAGTGTTAGCACTCACTGCAAAAAGACTGCCATAAAGACTCCAGTTATTCAACATAGGATATTCATGACAGATGGGAAACAATATAATAATCATTAAATTTTTCCAGAATCTTAAAAGAAAGATTTTAAAAAATCTATGTTTTGATAAACATGAGGACACTTTGACATTCGTTGACTGCTACGTAAACGGTTCAAGTGTCTCTTTTTCCTGTGTCAGAGCAATGTTCTTTACATATGGTAAAGCATCTGGTGACTGGAGATTTCTGAATTTTGCACCCATCAATTTGAAGGAAAGTGTATTTACAGTATAGGAGTGTGTGTGAAGAGAGTTGGGTGAACAAATGCAAGAAATTTTGAGTAGGATTACCACCGTAAGACAGTAAAAATCTCTCTGTTTTAAATTAAGGGTTATGGAAGAACTAAAACAGAAGAGAAGAGAAAGAGATGTTCAATCACTATCACATGCACTGGCAGGGAAAGTTTGAAGCGGTTATTCCTGCTTCTGTTCTCTTACGGGCTTACATGGCAAACACGTAGTGTAGTCATCTATGCACACAGATCTCTTCCCAATGTAACCAAATTCCAAGTCGTACAATACAACACACAAGCATGAGGCTTTTGCAGTTTGACACCTATCACAGTTAACGAATTTCCACCTAAACATAAGACTTCTCCTCACTTCATTGTCAAATAGACGAGTGTGAATAGAATCATGTCAAACATAATTTGTGGTGGCATGGTAATGTTGTGGTTAGCACAGGTGCTTGACAGTACAGGTGACCTGCTTCAATTCTTGCCGCTGCCTGTAAGGAGGTTGTATGATTCCGTGACCATGTGGCTTTCCTCCAGGTGCTCCGGTTTCCTCCCACAGTCCAAATTCATACTGATTGGTAGATTAACTGGTCATTGTACATTGTCCCGTGATTAGGCTCAGATTAAATCAGGGGATTGCTAGGAGGCATGGCTTAAAGAGCTGAAGGAACGATTCCATCTGTATCTCAATAAATAAATAAAAGTTATTTCTGAATTACTCTGTGTGAGAGCGTATACGGATGGTAATGTCACTTGAAATTAACTCAAGGTGTAGGAGGCAATTATGCAAATGCAAATATAAATAAATAGCAATAAATAACATAGAGCTTAGAAAAACAGAGGGCTATGGGTAACCCTAGGTAATTTCTAAGGTAGGGTTGTGTTCGGCACAGCATTGTCGGCCGAAGGGTCGGTATTGTGCTGTAGGTTTCTATGTTTCTATAATGAGAGCATGAAATAACAAGATAAAGAGTCCTTAAAGTGAGATCATTGGTTGTGGGAACATCTCAATGGATGAGCAAGTGAGTCTAGTTATTCCCTTTTGTTCAAGAGTCTGATGGTCGAGGGGTAGTAACTGTTCTTGAACCAAGTGCTGCGAGTCCTGAGGCTCTTGTACCTTCTACCTGATGGCAGCAGTGAGAAAAAAGCATGACCTGAGTAGTGGGGATCTCTGATGGTAGATGCTTTCCTATGACAGTGTTTCAAGTAGATGTGTTCAATGGTTGGGATGACTTTACCCATGATGTACTGGGCTGAATCCACTATCTTTTGTAGGATTTTCCGTTTAGAGGGATACAGCCTAGTTTAATTATAACTTAACTTCAGGTATAATTAGTTGCATGAATTATTGAAAGGAATTTGATGTCATCAGCTGTTATAAAAAACTCAGGTGTTTTTTTAATATGTGTTGGGATATCAGATAAGAGGGAAAACAGAAAAAAATGTAGTGATCATCTTTTATGCTTGTTTTATAACATACTTCAGTTATTCTGTGTAGAATAAAATGCAAGACATCATGTTGTGCATGCAAGTTAAAAGAAAAGTATCAAAGCTCAAATTCCACTGTAGTTAATCCCACACTTTAAAATGATGGTGAATGAGGGGAGTATTCCATGTCCTTGTGGAAAGCAGGTCAATTTGACCCTGTGGGCTCTCGGTAACAGTACAAAATAGAAATTCAGAACTGAGCATGTGCAATGTTCTGAACGCAGTCAGCAAGGTGTACTTGGCTTCAATGTCATACACTCTTTCCTCATCATAAACAAGGGCCTCGAGCTAAATGAGTGTCGCCATTAACCTTTAGACTATTGCTCACAGCACTAAACAGCCTGAACAGAGTAAGTGAAGGAGAGAGCTGGACGAAATATAAATACAGGCTAGTTCTGAAATCCCACAAGGCAAAGGAATTCACTTAATTCTGCCATGGATGGCAAATTTTAAATTGCTCATATGTTTGTAATTCATCAGGCAGACACGAATCACTAAAACCACGTGGTTGAATGACTGTCCTAATATCTCCAGGGTTTCACACAGACACCAAGGGACAAACAATCTTGTATAGAGTGTTATTTTAAACACTAAAATGAAACACTTTGATCTGCAAATCTCTCTACCTGGGTTTCCCTCTCTAGTGAAAGGGCTGCATTTAACCTCCAATCCTTGTGCTAAGGCTGGGGGAAGGGGGAGCTTCAGGCTTCAGTGTTTCTATCGTTTATTCTTCAGAGTCTTTTGTTTGGTGGATGTCTGTGAAGAGTATGAATTTCAAGTTGTACACTGTGTGCATTCTCTGATATTAAATGAACCTTTAAACCTTTGAATCAATGACTGCGATTCAATAACGGCAAACACAGAAGACAGGAGAAGATGCAAAATGTTCAGGCCGAAGGAAAGGGCCCTTATCTGTGTATTTTATACTGTGAATCCCAACGCAAGCTTTATTTTAAACAAATGCTTCTGCCATATGGTTTTAATAGAAAGTTAGCCAAGTGCATTAATGAAATTTTAAGCGTTTATTAAAAAGTGTGAACATGTTCGGGCATTTTCTGTTTAAAGTTTCGCTCTCCTCTGTTGCCCTCATTCCCAGTCCTGCTTCTGCATTTCATCAAAGAAATAGTCCTGGCAACGGTGATGCACTGGAGTGCTGAGGCACGTCCAGAATGGCAGATTACATCTTTAACTCACGGAGTCATCAAACTGAAGGCCAGCCTATAATAATAACTGTGCATCCACCCCGGGAGAATTCCATGTGAAAATGCAAAGAGGAGAGGTGATATAACAACAGCATTTGACCACGTGTCAAAGAGCCTGTACATAGATACATGCAGGATTTGTCCATTGCACACCAGAGAGTAATACAAATTCATTCTGGTCTGATTCAAACATTGCATATGTCAATATGTAATGCATAGGTTTGCTTCCCATTCACAAAATTTTTGACATCACGTTCCTCTACTTGATGAAAGTAGTGCCAAAATAAGTTGTTCAATCCCCTGTCCCTGTGAGGTTTAAATATAGTACATACTCTATTATAACTAGCTGAGCTCCAACAGGTTGTCTGGGAGAGGCAGCAGGGTTGTGATGTCTGGCTGTTAAATAGGTGGACGTTGGGATCAATTGGAGAGAGGTTTCTGTCGATAAGAACTGCTTGCATATCCTTGCTTTCTGTCCTTTGGGAGAAAAGACTGACTTAGCGTGGTCTGAGTTGTCAGCAGGAAACAACTGGGTTTCTCTTTGCTTTCACACTTTGAAGTACACATGCCTGATGCAGCAACACCGGCATGGACTGAAGGTCAAGGGTATTGTTTAAAATAAGAAGGAGCAGGAGTTCTGGTGAATCTTGCAGCAGCAAATGGCACAATAGTTTCAATGGTAGCAAATTAGCAAGTTTCTTGATTACAGTAGCCACCATGAGATGAGAAAATACTTTCTGAAGTCCCCCACCTCGGAGCCTCTTGTGACAAGGTTCTGTGTTAGCTGGTGTGGCTTCGGCAGCGGGTGCCTCCAACAGTGAGGTCAAATGGAAAGTGTCATTTTGTGAGCATTCCCACCGAGTCAGGAGTCCCTCTCCAAACACATAGTCCTCGTAATCAGCCCCTTCGGCTGCTTCGCCATCCACACCGCGTCACCATCTTCTCCTCGGACTTGCCAAAGGAGTTGAATGACTTCAGACCTGTTGCCTTGACGTCGCACGTGATGAAGACCATGGAGCGGCTGATAATACAGAATCTGAGGCCACAAACCAGGCACGCCCAGGATCCTCTTCAGTTTGCATATAAGGAGAAGGTGGGAGTGGAGGATGCTATCACGTATTTGCTGCACAAATCACTCTCTCACCTAGAGGGGGTCAGTTGTGCTGTGAGGATTACATTCCTTGACTTCTCTAGTGCCTTTAACACCATCCAGCCCAAGATCTTAAGGCACAAACTAACGGAGATGGGAGTAGACTCTCACATGGTGGATTGGATAGTGGACTACTTGACAGATAGACCTCAGTATGTGCGGTTGGGAGACTGTAGGTCTGACACGGTGGTCAGCAGCACAGGGGCGCCGCAGGGAACCGTACTCTCTCCGGTCCTGTTCACCCTGTACACATCAGACTTCCAATATAACTCAGAGTCCTGCCATGTGCAGAAGTTCGCTGATGACACGGCCATAGTGGGGTGTGTCAGGAATGGACAGGAGGAGGAGTATAGGAAACTGATACAGGACTTTGTGATATGGTGCAACTCAAACTACCTGCGTCTCAATATCACCAAGACCAAGGAGATGGTGGTGGACTTTAGGAGATCTAGGCCCCATATGGAGCCAGTGATCATTAATGGAGAACGTGTGGAGCAGGTTAAGACCTACAAGTATCTGGGAGTACAGTTAGACGAGAAGCTTGACTGGACTGCCAACACAGATGCCTTGTGCAGGAAGGCACAGAGTCGAATGTACTTCCTAAGAAGGTTGGCGTCATTCAATGTCTGTAGTGAGATGCTGAAGATGTTCTATAGGTCAGTTGTGGAGAGTGCCCTCTTCTTTGTGGTGGCGTGTTGGGGAGGAAGCATTAAGAAGAGGGACGCCTCACGTCTTAATAAGCTGGTAAGGAAGGCGGGCTCTGTCGTGGGCAAAGTACTGGAGAGTTTAACATCGGTAGCTGAGCGAAGGGCGCTGAGTAGGCTATGGTCAATTATGGATAACTCTGAACATCCTCTACATAGCACCATCCAGAGACAGAGAAGCAGTTTCAGTGACAGGTTACTATCGATGCAATGCTCCTCAGACAGGATGAAGACGTCAATACTCCCCAATGCCATTAGGCTTTACAATTCTACCGCCAGGACTTAAGAACTTTTTAAAAGCTATTATTAATGCTTTTTGAGACGGTGATTTAGATGCATATCATATTTTTTTACTGAGTTAAGTATTGTATGTAATTAGTTTTGCTACAACAAGTGTATGGGACATTGGAAAAAAAGTTGAATTTCCCCATGGGGATGAATAAAGTATCTATCTATCTATCTATCTATCTATCTATCTATCTATCTATCTATCTATCTATAACAGGCAAAGCAAGCCGGCTGTAACTTATTCCAGCTATGAGAGCAGTAATAAAAACTGAAAGTTCTCAGCTGGTCAGGCAACATCTGAGGAAAGAGAAGAAAACCAGTGCTTTCTGTTCCGATTTTAGAAATGATATGTTTGCAGGGTTTTTAATTTCAATACTTAAACAGCTTCTGGGGATTTTTCTAAATGCAAGAGATTCTTCAGGTGCTGGAAATCCTGAGAAAGCACACACAAAGTAATGAAGGAGCTCAGGAAGTGGCTGCGTCTGTGGAGGGGAATAAATAATCACCATTTCAGGTCAAGACACTTCAATAGGACTTGATGAAGGGCTTGGCCCAAGACTGATTGTGTATTCCCCTCCACAGAAGCTGTTTGGCTTGCTGAGTTTCTCCAGTATTTTGAGTGTATTGCTGGGTAATTTTCTGTCTTCCAGTTGAGATGTACTCACTTGGTCCAAGTTTCTAGTTCATAAGGTTCGGAAAATGAGCAGAATACATTTTTACTCTTTATTGAATGCTACAATTTTTTCTTGTCACCATGCTTCTATTTCAAGATTTACCCCAAGGAGGGAGACGTAGGTCACATCAACTGCTGCACAGAATGCAAGGGAAAGAACCTTTTAGCTACTTTACAATGTGACTCACCATCAAAATCATTTCATAAATATTCTATATGTTCTTTCCGTGACTTATTAGAATGGCAGTAGATATGCTCTCATCTACGGTTAAGGACCTGTCACCCATCTCATGAGACACAGCATCAGACCATGTTACTTGTTGAAGGAAAACAGACACTAATGCTCCTGGATTAAAGTATCACTTAGAAGTCATCCAAAAGTCCCTGATGTAGCACATTCTTTGTAAAGTACTGCCCATGGCACATGTATTCTATTGATCAAACATAAGGCATTGGAGAAGTAAACAGTGTCTCCTTTAGTTGTGTCGCATGAGGATGATCTTTCACTGTAGAAGTGCTTAGGCAAAAGTAATTCATTTTGGATATTGCTGATTGATTCACTTAGCTGATAAAAATTTTGGTCAATACACATCTCCATGCAGGGGAGCCAAGTTGAAAAAGGAAGGAAAATGCAGCATCTTCAAAATGGACCTGTTCACAAAATCAAGAAAGCTGAACAAGGATTCAAGCCGGCACAGATAAACCGTACAGAATCTGCTGTGGTGGTACGTAGGAATGTGTGAGGTCAAAGCGCATCCTTCTATAATGTCTTACCTCATTATACTGACACTGTCCACAATCTGTCAACACATTCGCAAGAAGAAATGAGAGTTGTCTTTTTTTGTTTGCACTCATCATATTTTTGTTTGGTCAATTATGTTCTAAACCTATGCAAAACATCATTTACAAAAATGGCTGCATTATATTTTAAATGGTGTGCCTCGGGTCCAGATTTATAAACAGTTTGACTGCGATACCTAGTTATTACACGACTCCGTGCCAGCATGGCTATTCCAAACCTGTGTAATGAGGTCTGACGGAATAATATTTAACAGCCACAGCTTAGTACTGCAGAAAGTGCTTTTTAATAAACACTATGGGGTTAACATAATTTCACCCCCTAATAAGATCACTTTTCTCTTGAGATTTTCTTCCCCCTCTGGCTAAAAGTTGATTGTTTCGGGTTCATATGTATTAAGGAGAAAGACACCAAAAAAAACATGATCTCAAGTCAGAGGTGATCGCCTCGGAGTACATAATTCCAGAGGTAAGCCACGATAGCTACCTCTTGTACATTAATAGTTTTATTTGTAAATTTTACTGAAGAAGGTTTAATACAGGATTGAGCACAGCTTGTTTGTCTTTAACCACTGGTACACTGTTCAGCAATTTTTTTTATTTAAGCAAGCAGGAATTTTTTTTATATAAAACAATCTCTCTGGGGAGGCTATCTGAGTGTTTAAGTTACGAAACTTGGAACTGATGAGTTGACAAATGTGGCAGCTTTGGAGTAAATAAATTATGATTTGTCAGGGGGGTGAAGTGAGGCCCAGATTAATCCAGAAGAAACTGAAAACTAATGATGGACGGTTCAAGCTTGGCTGTCATTTCCTGTGGTAATGGCCTCGAGCTGTCAAGACTCCATGGGAGTTTGAGGCTTCTCAACACACAAAAATTAGGGGAGGATGGATGTTGTAGGTTTCCCGCAGTGAATGGAGGCAGGTTCTAATGATAGGAAAGAGACATTTCCTGAAAGAATAAATGTCTTGAAGAATGGGACTGCATGACAGGTGACAGGGGAATTGAGTGGCAGCAAATGCCTACGTTCAAGAAAATGTCTTGACAGGAGACTGTGGTGGTTGAAGACCCTAGAAACCACAGCTTGCATGCTGCTTATGAAAGGAAAAAATGGACAGAGGTACTTTGAATGGAGAAAGCCATGCTGTCTTACTGGGCTGCAGTTTTGAAGTCACACACAGTCAAGATACCAGATTTCTTCCCCTCTGGCAAATGTCCTACTGTAACTAAACAGAACAGTTTTCTATAATTCAGATGATACTGTTCTTGACTGTGCACATTTCAAGTAGGCAATAATTATATACACGCTCAATAGCCTTCGGGGCTCTTCAGATAAAAAAACAATATATGGTAATTTAAAATTATGTTACTAATGTACAGTAAAAAATTGTTATGGGGAAAAAATAAAGCTGGCCCAATCTACACATATACAGTTTCTAAAGAACCGAAAGACTTAGCAACAAATATGCTGTCCCTGGAAGATGCAATTGAGTAAGTGGAAAATTCCTCTGCAGGGAATTATAGCTCATATAAGCAGAGGAGGGATTAACACCTCGCTGAGGAAAACCTCAAATTAATGGGATGAATTACATGTAGATATACATAACTTTCTCTGATGAGCAGGATATAAAATGTCCAGGTATTTCAATAAGTTCATATGTTTGCAATATTCACAATTAAGTATGAACATATTTTAAATACAGAATTTTAAGTTATTAATCTTTCTACTTGGCAGTTTCACAGCATCAGCTGCTTTCTTAAGTGCCATCAAGAAATTGATACATCCAGCTGACTTGTTAGGAATTGACATTTGAGAGGGAATGTTGAGGAAGATTTCTTCCGAAGAACAGTTTTATTTTGTATGACAAACCTTCTAAGAACTTTCACTCAGAATCCTCATGGAGATGTTTGTTTTAAGTAATTTAGACTAGTATGGTACAGTGGGAGATCTGACCACAAATAACAACATTAAAGGTTGAAATCAAATGACCAGAGAAGGGATGAATATTGTCCCAAAGGTAAATAGTCCAGGTAATTATCATGGAGTCTTTCAACTCCTACTTTTGCCTTATCAGTAGCCACTGGCTGGATAATCTGTGGAATTAGAAAGGTTGGCATTAAACTTAAAGGTTGCACATTGTACACACTTTGCCCAAGAGTCTGTTCTGAATTTATATCCAGACACACCAATTTTTTAAGTTGCTTGATTGGAATAATTCAAGCCATTTAAAAGGATATATCCTCACTGAGATTAGTTCAGTTTCCTGTTTCTTTGAATGTGTTTTGCAGCATAAGTATGTCACATTAAAAATTGAAAAGCTGCCCCAATTGCAGAATCTTAAACATGCCATACCTGATGTGCATGAATGATTGTTAAATTAATTGAATTTTACATTTTAAGACAGAAAGAAGAAATATATTGTGTGGGGATAACATTTCCTTGGTCTCAATTGTTTATGGTGATTTGCACCCACTTTCAATTCAGGCACATTCTAATGAGACTGGAAGAAACTTTGAGTTAACATAACTTTGGCTAAACAAGCACAATATTGGGTGTGTTTTTTGATTTGGGTTCTGAATTGCATGCAAGGAGGAATCACCAGCTCCAATAATCCTGCTATGTCAATCGGTCAACTAGGGAAGCCCCCTGCCCATCAGGAAAAAAGCATAAGCACAGACAAGAGTGAAAGTCTGAGATATCCCAAGGTCACATGCTGGTGCATTCAACTATGCGTTTCACTATATGACTCAGTGGAGTGTAGGGTCCTGTTGTACCACTTCCGGAGGACTGGAGAAAGACTGGGGCTGGCAAGTTATTGACTTAAATCACTTTAACTTAACGATTTTACTTATATTTAAGTATTTTCAATTAAACTGAGGTACTTTCCTTTTAATTATTTAAATCTACTTTGGTAAGTTTTTGATGTTTATGACAACCTACGATACTATTTTACAGCAGTGAGTCAGGAAGTTACCAGAGGCAAGGTGTCAAGATGTCTTCCTCTGGCCTGGATGCAGTATGGAGCCCATTCTTCCTCCTTGTTGACATAACAAGTGCATTTCTCTTTGCTGCTGAACGCAGCCCATTCTTCCTTGACTGTTCTGCTACGATGCAGTCAGGAGGTGATCACCCGCTTCAGTTCAGGAGGATGATGTGTGGCGGTGGGAAAGAAGACAACTCAGGTGGTGAATTCAGACCTTGGGCTGAGTTCACAATTACCTGCTTCAATGGCAATGACTGGGAAAATCACTAGGGGAAAGAGTTAAACATGTGGATTAGGTGAAGAGATCAACTTAATGGTTTGAACACCAATAGCCGTTCCTCCAAAAAATAAAAACTGAGTCCATGGTAGCAGATCAGATGTTGATTTCCCAGAATACACTGTGTAGATGCATCACTGGATTTGATATATTACTGGAAACACAGTCGCAGCTATTTCCACTGTCATTGCTTCTCAACACTCTCCATCTGTGATTGTGCCTTCATTCCTTGCAACAAGATTCCCAAATGACTTCTCCACCCTTCTTTCTTCTGCGGTCACTTTTGAAGTCAGAAGATCTCCTCTGACTTCCCTTTCCTGAGTCCAGGGCTTTCACCTCTGCCATGTCTGTTGTCAGGCTGGCCTGCTGTAGATTGGCTGCTCTGTTTTGGGCTACCATTAAAAATGTTCTAATGAAGGGTCTTCAGTTAGAAACATCTGTCTCCCTTCGCTCACTTCCACCTGACGTTATATCCACCACACTAAATACTTTGCCTGCGTTCTCACACCCTCTGCATACTAAATGATTCTGCAACAACTATTCATAATGGTCCTGAAATTGATCCTTCTTCCCAGTCTGATCATATATTCAGCAACCATTTACCCTGATCACTGGTTCCATACGTCACATACATTACTGTGCAAAAGTCTTAGGCACATGTATATAGCTGGTGTGCCTAATACTTTTTCACACTACTTTAGTAATATTAGGCATTGCATGTACTGCTGCCACAAAAACAATTATGTGAGTGATGATAAACCTGATTCTGATCTGGGTCTCTATTGTGGGAAGGGGGCAGGGAGAGGGAATCATGGTTGTGAAAAGGGGAAGGGAGAGGGGAGGGAGCAGGAAGCACCAGAGAGACATTCTGTAATGATCAATAAAGCAATTGTTTGTAATATATATACCTGTACACCCAAGTGCATTACAGATGAAGAGTGAGGAGTGGGAAACTTGAATGATTTCCACCATAACTGGGTAATACATCAACTAGTGTAGTTCAATTCCAATTCTAATCCAGCACAAAAGAACAATCAGAATCTTATGGAAATGCTAGAGGAGATATCCCCCCGTGATTTATTCAGTCTGACAGTTGGAAAAGTTCAAACACCTATACTGTTGATAGAAACCAGTTTCCTATATCGTTTTAACCAGAGAATCAAACCTATTTTCTCTGCAGATGTCAATTTCTTGGGCCTTTGAAACTTTTGAATAATAATTATCAATCTAAAATTAACAGCTATATGGATTAGTGTATTGACTCCCTTGCTGGAAAATGAAGTGGACTAATGTTGAATGATAGAGGTGCTTCCTTTACATCTTATCAATTAACAGTTTCCAATGCTGGGAAGCTGATTTCTTATTGGAGGTCATGCTTGGCTACTGTGGCTTGGTAAAATATCTCCATCTGTGTTCGACACAGTGGTATATTAACCCCAGGGTTGGAAATTGATTAATAACATGAAGTTCATGAGTCACTGGGGACCGAACCTTTTTAAAAATATTAAGTGATGCATAAATCTCTGTAGTTTGATTTTACTGCGAAATAATTTCCACTGCTATCCGAAGAAATTAAATAAACAGCTGTTTTCTGTATTTGCTGGAGAAACTTTATTTCAACCAGTACCGGTTAGTAGGTTAATAGGTGATTGTGAATTGTCCTGTGATCAGGTTAGGGTTCTGCTTTGCCATTCAAACATTTGACATAACAGTTCATTAACACTGAGTGTGTGATGTGTTAGATAACAATACTGCTCAATCCATAGAGGTTTCTTGGTTATGAGCAGCCAGCAAATAAAATATGTAAATTCAAAGAAGACTGAACAGCAAAATAATTCAGTGTGAATTTTGGTTCAACATCTTCTTTATTCGAATAGTTAAGGTTCGCTTTTTCAAAAATCCATAAATAACACTGTTATTTTTACCATCTTTATTAGGTTTGTAAAACCTCTCAGGACCTGTTTATTTTCCAGTCCATGTCTAATCTACAATGGTGTTAAGTATTCTAGAGAGATCACACGGACAAATAATTAATATCTGATATGAATTATACAAAGAACCTGATGCTGTCATAATCAAAGATCAGCCTCTAAACTAAAAGAGAGATATTGGTTTGATCTACTTGATGTGTCACTTTCATTCTTTTTGAGCTGATCAGTAAGTGAGGCAATATCACCAGGTTTCACATGGGTGAAATGTACTTCTTTGATTCCTTTTCAAAAATTAAAGTAGATTAAGTAAACCTCATACTCTGAGAATGATTGAAACAGTCCCAGTAAACTGAGCCATAACAACGTGGAACAGAAAACTTAATGGTTTGAAGATTACTGGGATATAATATCAAAAACCTGCAGCTCAGGGCAAGCCCACGAGGCATAGGCATAACCATCTTTCTCCTACAGGCACATTACAATTGCAGTAGGAACTTGAAGGCACATTGTGTGCAGGGATGGGAAATGAATGGTATGGGGGGCTATTTGGGCAAGATGAATCAAAAAGCATTTGAGTTGAGGATAACTACAGAGTGCACGTTCAAAGGTTTTCAGCACAGAATGTTTCATTATAGGTGGTATTCCACTCAGGGTGTTGTGAATTTTTTGATGAAAGAACTTTGTGGAAAACTCTCATGCTGAGATCATTCTGAAAGGACAAACTGTTGTGTTTGGTTAGCATGAAGTTAGGTCTAATTGTTCCCAATATTGGAATAACTTAAGGCAGAATGTATTTAGTGGTGTAAGAGATGGCATTTATATATATAAATTTATACTGGTTAGATGGTCTTTCATATTTCACATATATAAGATTGCTACAATTTTGGCATTTGGCTTTCAACTTGTCTTCATAAATTCTTAGCACCTCTTCAGGATAAATGGTGTGTGTGTGTGTTCAGTCACATGAAGGATTTTGGCACCAAGTGTATTTCCCTCTATAGATGCTACCTGATCTGCTGAGTTCCTCCAGCATTTTGTGTGTGTGTGTGTTGCTCCAGATTTCCAGCATCTCTTGTACATTCACATCCTCTGCTGTGAATATTTGTTGGGTAGACAATTCTGTTTAAATTATTTGACAAAAAGTGCTATCATTTTTAACTTTTATATTTTTACAATTCCAGGTGTCCTTGTTTTATAAAAAGCCATCTGCTGTCTAAATCCTTCCAAAATTTAAAAATACACAATTTTTAAAAGCACCCTATTCTAATAACCTGCATCTTAGTTCCATTTTAATTGGGCAGCCATCACTTGGCTAAAGGATCCAAACCTTTCTGGATGATTAAGGTATGAGCGAGCTTACAATTTTGAATGGCATATGAGATCACACATTGTCCTGTGCTATTGCTCCAGTAACATTAATTATTTAGAACGTATAGGACATCGAGAAAATATGGAAGAGTAGAGCATGGGAACAGAACCTTTGGCCTACTATGTCTGTGCCAAGCATAACGCCGAACTAAATTAATCTCTTTTAAAGTTCAAAGTTCAAAGTAAATTTATTATCAAAGTAAATATATGCCACCATATACAACCCTGAGATTAGTTTTCCTGTGGGCATACTCAAAAAATCCATAGGACAATAACCATAACAGAATCAATGAAAGACTGACTGACTTGGGCGTTCAACCAAAGTGCAAAAGATAACAAACTGTGCAAATATTTAAAAATAAATAAATAAATAAATAAACAATAAATAACAACAACATGAGATGAAGAATCCTTGAAAGTTAAGTTCATTGGTTGTGAGAACATTTCAATGATTGGGCAAGTGTATTTGAGTGAAGTTGTTCACAATTAGTTCAAGAGCATGATGGTCAAGGGGTTGGAATTGTTCCCAAACATGGTGGTGTGAGTCCTGAGGCTCTTGGACCTTCTTCCTGATGGTAGCAGGGAGAAGAGAGCATGTTTTTGATCCTTAGCTGCAATTACGTGCACTTGATCCACATTTTGACTCACTGCATATGAGCGTACCTATCTAAAAACTTCTGGAATTCCACTATCACATCTACTTCCACCACCATGGCTGGTGGTGCATTCCCGACACCTACCGTTCTCTGTGAAAAAACTTGCCCCACATAGACCCTTTAGGCTTCCCCCTCTTGTCTTAAAGCTAAGCCCTCTGTGAAGAGTAAGGTGTTGCACTTTCATTAATGCCTTTAAAGCAGTTTTAAGTTCTCATTGATGTCACTTGTTGGTATTTGTTATGTACAAATTAGTTGTTCAATAGATGAAACAGTTTGACATACTTCAAAGAGATCTGTTTAAGCAGCCTTATTAAATGTACAGTTCATCCTTTTGAGGAGGTAACATGCACACACCAAAGGAGGTCCTCAGAAGAAATACATGTATAGTATCAGTGTAAATAATGTGGTGGAAAAATACAACAAATGTAATAATGTGAAAAATCACAGAAAGGTAAAGATGAGACATTGAGATTACATCTTTTCCTATTGGTCATTGACTAGTTTCTCTTCAGTTGTCTGAGGTAGCTGCAGCTCTTCACATACTCTGAGAGGAACGACTCATCATTCTTTTCCAACGCTGCTCTGAAATAGACCAGAATATAAATCAGCAATGTTTGAACTCGATGGGTCACTCCAATGGAAATTCCAACCTCCAGTTCTGCTACCTCATCCATGTGGAAGAGGAAGGAGGCAAATCATCCATAAATACGTGAGAAACCACAGCTCAATGCTGAGCGATGGATTATTAAATACAGTTCACTTTTTTATTAATGGAAATGCTGTCACTGGTGAGGTTGCGAGTTGCCCTCTGAATTGAGTGACTTGCCAGAGGGCAGTTAGAACTCAACAGGAGCTGGAGACATGTAAAAGCAAAATCAAGCAAGCATTGCATATTTCCTCTCCTGTAGGGCATTCGCGAACCAGTTGGGATCGTAAAGCAAAGCAGTGGTTTCATGGTTAGCATTATTCAATCTTAGGTGTGAGAAAATCCAGAGATGCTGGAATTCCAAAACAAGGACTGAGAAGGAAGGGGGAAGATGACAGAATAAATTGTGGGAGAGGGGGAAGAGGATAGCTGGAAGGTGATAGGGGAAGTCAGCTGGGTGGGAAAAGTCATTGGCTGGAGAAGAAGGAATCTGATAGGAGAGGAGAATGGACAAAGGAGAAAGGGAAGGAGGAGGGGATCCAGGGAGAAGTAAAAGTAATAGGCAGGTAAGAAAAGGTGAAATGCCAGAGTGGGAAATAGAAGAAGTGGGGGAGGGGGTGTGGGAATTTGTTTACCAGAAGGATAAATCAATAATCATGCCTTCAGGTTGGAGAGTACCCAGACAGAATATAAGTTGTTGTTCCTCCACCTTGAAGTTGGCCTCATCTTGGCACAAGAGGAGCCCATGAATTGACACGTTGAAACAGGAACGGGAATGGGAATGTCTGGCTTCCGTGAAGTCCCACTGGTGGCAGATGGTGCAGAGGTGCTCGATGAATTGGCACCCTAATACAATCTTGTTTTAAATCTTTTTAAAATTTTAATTATAGATTATAGTGTTTGTGGTGACATACCAAATCTCCTCAAACTCCTAATGAAGTACAGCCACTGGTATGCCTTCTTTGTAATTGCCTCAATATGTTGGGCCTGGGACAGATACTCCGAAATGTTGACACCCACAAACTTGAAGCTGCTCGCTCTTTCCACTGCTGACCCCTCGATGAGGACTGGTGTGTGTTCTTCTACCGACTTTCCCTTCCTGAAGTTCACAACCAATTCCTTGGTCTTACTGACATTGAGTGCAAGATATTTGTTGTGACACCACTCAGCCAAATGATCTATCTCACTCCTGTACATCTCCTTGTCGCCATATGAGGCTCTGACAACAACACTCTAATCTTGCTTATACATCATTGAATCATGGCAAAATTCAGGGTACAAATGAATCCTCTATTGTAAGCCCTAACTATGCAATATAATGATGTAGGTGGTTAGCAAGGTGATATGAGATAGCACAGTGGCACAGCTCATAGAACTGGTACCTTCCAGTTCTACCAGTAACGTTCAATCCTCATCTCCAGTGTCTGTGTAGAGTTTCCCTCTGTCTGCATGGGTTTCTTCCCACATCCCAAAGGCATGCCAGTTGAGAGGTTAATTGGCCACTGTAAATTGCTCCCAGTATGTACGTGAGTGGTAGAATCTGGAGGAAGTTAATAGGACTGTGGTGAGAAGAGGTTGCAGAAAAAATTAGCAGAGGGATGTTATTGTTCTGTAAGCCAACAGAGACTCGATGGACCAAAGTGCTTCCTTGTAAAAGTCACAGGGGAACATGAAGTATAATTTTGTAATTCAGTTCTAATTACTTCAATGGCATGAAGTTCAGATGTGATAAATGTTGCTAAATTGCAATAGAAGACAGATGTCAAGTCATTTGCAGTCGTCATTTTGTGGAAGATGCCTTTCTGGGACAAGATTCTGTTTAGCATTGTCTGATAAGTCTAATCATTGTCATAAGTATGTCCAGGTCTCCATCCAAACGCAGGTAGAGGAGCAGGATACACAGAAAGTCTGCAAAGTAAATCAAATGAAAAGTGAGGGAAATTTTAGAGAGAGAAAAAATTTCTTCAATGACTTATGTTAAACGTGCACCAAATTCATGGTTATCAGTAAGTGGAATTGAATTTTACTTCAACAGTCCCACTGAACTAAAGATATGAATATATTACAATGAGGATAATATTTCCTATGTTACAGGACCATTGTGTTATGGTAGCACAATGCTTTACAGTACAGGCGCACCGGGTTCAATTCCCAACATTGCCTCTAAGATGTGTTATTCTACCTGTGACCTCATGGGTTTCCTCCGGGTGCTCAGGTTTCCTCCCACAGTCCAAAGACGTACCATTTGGTAGGTTAATTGTCATTGTAAACTGTCTCATGATGAGGCTAGGGTTAAATTAGTAGGTTGCTGTTTGGCGTGGCTCTAAGTACTGGAAGGGCCTATTCTGTATCTCAATAAATAAACAAATAATAAAATGTCACCAATCCTTTCAAGCAACTTGATTTATAATGATCCTCCTCACAGTCTCCTCCAAGAGGACCACCACCTTGCCATGGGTTTTGGAGGCTTGCGTGCTTCAACGATTTGGATAGCTACGCATGTTGGCTGGAGTCATGGCTTTGTGCTTTGATTCTTCGTAGGGTCACCTGTGCCAAATAGGTCAAAGGGTAAAGGCCAGACTAAGAGTGGTCCATGGTACTTCAGGTTTGGGAATTCAACTGAGGGCTAACAGTCCTGACTGGTAAAACAAGACTGTTATGGAAACAGCAATGAAGGTTCCTTCTGCATCTGAGTGTGACGGTATTCCTGAGTCTCCACCCAGAACTTGCATGACAAACAGCTGTAAAAACCGAGAGGAAGTGGCTGGCATGATGAAGGAAGCCCTGAACGTTACCAGCGGTGGAGTACCTTCGTTGCTGCCCGCAGCGTAATGGGCAGTATGCAAGTAAATCTTCACAATCTCTTCTTTATTCATCCCCAAGGGCATTGGTCTCCATAATTACTGAATTTTAATAAATAGAACGAAGGAGTAGAAGGAAATGAGAAGTAGAAGCAGGAATGTGACTCCTGATTGTTTGCCGATAATATGAAATGTATGGAAAGGCATTGTGATGAGGACGTTGTGATTCTGCTGACTGAGTAAATGGGCAAAAACCTGGCAAATGAAGTTTTCTGTAGTGAGGTCATACATCAGTATGAAAACTCAAAAGGCAGATTATGGGGACAGTCTGCAAACGAGTCAATTCCAGTGAGATCTAAATATTCCACCAAAGCTGGCAGGCAGGTTCGATGAGTAGTTAAGAAGATAGATAGCATGTTAGTTTTTATTGGGATGGGGTTGTGATTTAAAATAGGGAGGATTTTCTATAATTGTATAGGGTGTTGATGAGGCCACACCTGGAATATTGTGCACAGTTTTGGTTCCTTGACATGAAAAAGGATGTAGTAATATGGGAGACAGCTCAAAGGGGATTCACCAGGCATGTTACTGGGACAGGAGGTTTGACTTGGACCGTTTGCGTCAATATTCTTTGAGGTTTAGGAGAATGATTGGGTGAACCTTTTCAAATATATCAGACCCTAAGGGAGCTTGACAGGGGAGAAACTGAGATATTTTAAGTGGTGGAGAGTCATGAACAAGGAGGCTCCAAAATAAGAAGCAGGCCATGCAAAACGGAGGCACCTGGAAATTTCTCCTATCCAAGAGTACCGAGTTTCTCTAACTCTCTGCATTTGTGCAGTTTGTTGTCTTCTGCACACTGGTTGTTTGTCTGTCCTGTTGGGAGTGGGCTGTCACTGATTCTGTTATGGTTTTTACATTTACTGAGTGCACCCACAAGAAAACAAGTCTCAGTGTTGTGTACGATGGCACGTATGTACTTTGAACTTCTGAATCTAGAAATGTTGCGTTTTTCCAAGTCAAGAACCACTGAGATCCATCTTCAAGAACCACTGAGATCCATCTTCAAGAACCACTGAGATCCATCTTCACAACGATATTTTTAATATTTTTCACTGTAAAAAAAAAGTACTCTGTTTAACTTTAATTTTCCGTCCAAAAGCTAATGGCAGTTCCTTGCAAAGAGAGAAACGGTTCAGGAATGGGGTTTTGAGGAACAGGAGAACAACGACGATTTGGAAATGGTGTGGGCAATAACGGAGAAGAGATAATCATTTAATGTGTGTCAGGAAGGAAACTGCAGGTGAGACAGGAGTCAGGCATCATAGACAGGATGAAGTCAGAGAAGAGAAGATCGATCAGAAAAAATTAGAGAAAGCCTTTGACTGAATCAAGGATAATGTAGTGAATATTTAGCTTGCTGGATAAAGGAACTGATGGACTCTCTTATAACAAGCTGAGACTTTATAATGCGTTGATCAGACCACACATGGAGTGTTGTGAGCAGTTTTGGACCTCTTATCTAAAAAAGATGTGCTGGCATTGAAGTGGGTCCAGAGAAAGTTCACATGAATGAAAGAATTAAAATATGAGGAGCATATGATTGCTCTGGACCTGTACTCACTGAAGGTTAGAATAACCAGTAGAAGGGACACAACACAACAGTAGAAGTGGTCGAGGCAGGTTCGGTATTGTCATTTAAAGTAAAATTGGATAGGTATATGGACAGGAAAGGAATGGAGGGTTATGGGCTGAGTGCGGGTCAGTGGGATTAGGTGAGAGTAAGTGTTCGGCATGGACTAGAAGGGCCGAGATGGCCTGTTTCCGTGCTGTAATTGTTATATTATATGGTTATATAATGGGGGTATCTCATTGAATCCTATCGAATATTGAAAGGCCTAGGTAGAGTGGATAGGAGAGGATGTATCCTGTAGTGGGAGAGTCAAGGACGGGAAGGTACAGCCTCAGAATAGAGGGACATCAATTTAGAATGGAGATGAGGAAGCATTTCTTTAGCAAAAGGTGGTTAATCTGTGGAATTCTTTACTACAGACAGCTATGCAGGCCCAGTCATTGGGTATATTTAAGGCGGAAATTGATTAATCAGGACGTCAAAGATTACAGGGAGAATGCAAAAGACTGGGGTTGAGAGAGATAGTAACTTAGTTATGATGGAATGGCAGAGCAGACTCGAGACTGAATGGCCTAATTCTGTCCCTATGTCTTATGGTCTTAAAACAACAATGTTCCCTGCAGCAAGCTTTGGGTCTCATTCTTACTTCAGGATGACTCTGAAATAACAATTAAAATTTATTTTGATACCGAATCTACCCTTCATATCTGCCTCCATTTTATTCTTCAGGCAATGTTCAGTTTTTGCTATTTTTTCTTTCTCTTCCTTCCTTTATTTGCCAGATGCACACCAGTGTCTCATTTTCTGCTCAATGGCTCACAGTTGTCCTGTTGTGTTAACAACAGCTAGGTGAGCCGTTCTCTCTCCTCAATATAAAATGCAGTAAGTCCAGGCTAAGTGTGATCGCACAAGCAGAATGGATATCAGTAACTTCACATCCTCAAAGAAGTCTTTTATAATAGATGTCATTTGCTGCTAATTAAGACCCTCACACTCTTCAAATTCTCCAGTTTATTCAATATAAATCATCTATTGAGAATGAATGTAATGAACAAAGATAATGAAAGTAGATATTGTAATACAGAACAGACAAGAGATTCCTTGTTGAAACAATTCAGTTGTTAGCAGGTTTACTCCCTCCCCTTCTGCATTAAATATACATGAAATATATTTTTTATGTTACTAGAAATGATCCAAACCACCAGTCCCTTTACTACTGAAGGGATATATTTTCTACTTTGGAAATGGGTTTCCATCTAATTCAATCAATTGTCCTGTTTAAACCACCTGCAAGAATGAATCATTTTAGAGATGAGCCTAACAGGAATTTACTAAATATATAAAATATGGAAATAGAGTTACAGAGTGCACACACACAGAAAGGAACTCTGTGGGAGGACAGTGAAACATATTTAAAATACTTGTAACTGAGCTGGGGGAATATGATAATTTGGATGGAATTGGCTTTTGCAGTCAGTAATGATGGGAGGAAAACCAGCAATCAAAGTCATATTTAATGGACTCCAGATGGAATATATAATTGTGCTCATTAACAGAGCAAAAAGTCCAAGCTAACATGATCCCTAGATACTAATAAAAAAGATAAAAAAACAGAGAAGGTAAATATTATGTTTAGAAGGCACATTCATGATTTTTGTTCCTTATAGTCAGTTGTCCTTTTTAAAATGCACTCAAACATAACCACTTTTAACTACTTATAACTATTTAGGATTAAAATTGATCATGATACTACTTTGGGATGAAAGAAATAAAAGATACAAGGCTGGAGGTGGTAGACGACAGTAAATTGCTCACTGAATGACATTGGATAGCAAATGAGTAATTTATGATGCTTATGCCACAAGTATTTATTTCAAGTCAGTGATAATTGCGGAATCTATTTATACCTCATTTTGGTTTTGCTTTTATATCACTTCTTAAAGTAGCATCTATCACTGGATTATGTGTTATTATTGATGGGAGTTTTGTCATTGTAATTTTTTACTAGATTATTGCAGTTTAACATTATCCATAACCCATTGGTCATAAATGAAAAATAGCATTATAGAATCATGGATTATTGAGTGTTTAAAGAACAGTAACATGTTTGAGAGGTTCCGATTACAGTGGTCAAATATTTTTACTTATTATTTGTTGCTAGACATGTTGTACGTCCTTTTAAAATGAAAATGAACAACAATGATTGATTAGCAGTGAATGCATCATTACCATGAGAAATTGCTATGTAAATGATAACAAGAACAAGAGAGGTCATTCAGCTCATCTATATCATTCTATCACTCATGTGTGGTTGATTTCAGACCATTTTTCACATCTATCTAAATATTCTCTCTTATGCTTTAGAGAAAACATTATTTAAGGCCTTTTGAATTTATTTAATTGTAGATGTGTATTAGAATTAAATTGCTATAGTGAATTTCAAAATTTCAGTTCAAAAGATATTTTAAATTGTTCTTAAAATAAGGAAATTTACTTGAGAGAGTCAGCTATCAACTGCTTAACATTTTTTTTCCTCCTGTATTCATGGAATCAGGTTTTATTGTCACTGTCGATATTGATGTAACATTTGTTGCAGCAGTAACAAATGGCCACCGAAGTGTACTTAGATACTGTTATTTTATCAGTAATAATGTAAAGGTTACAACAAATCATAACACATGCACAATAATAACATCAATAGGACTGGACCAGTCAATGAGCCACTGGTGATAATGCTCAGAAATGGAATCAGGTTTAATATCACTGGCATATGTCATGAAATTTGTTGTTACGCAACAGCAGTACTGTACATTGCAATACATAATAATATCTGTGAATTACAGTAAGTAAGAATATATAGAAATAAAATTGTTGAATTCAGTAAATAGTGCAAAAAATATAATGAGGTAGTGTTCACGGGTTCAATGTCCATTCAGAAATCTGATGGCGCAGGAGAAGAAGCTGTTCCTGAATCATTGACAGTGTGTCTTCAGAATTCTGTACCTCCTTCTTGAAGGTAGCAACGAGAAGAAGGCATGACTTGGGTGATGGGGGTCCTTAATGCTAAAAAGCTAAGTAATAAAAAATGGAGCAAGCAAGTCAATGAAAGAAATGTTTGTGCTGTAGCAGAGAAAATATGAAAGAATAATGAATGCCCTGAGAGAGGCTAATTCTTTCTTAAGAGAAAGTGTTTCTTAAAAGGAAAAAGACAATGGTGGCAGGGTATTCATTAATATTTCCTCAAGAGAAAGCCTAATGAATACTCTACCACCACTAAAACATCAAGCTGTTTACCATTTACCTTGCTGCACTTTACTACATGCATTTTGAATTATATTTTATTATCTTATCTATAGTATAATATGTTTTGGTTTATGCGCTGTGTGTGTTATATATTGCACAGGTGGACTGTGGTCTGGAAGAACAATGTTTGATTTGGTTGTATATATGTACAGTCAGATGACAATAAACTTCAACTTAAACTATTAAATTATTAGTGAGAGAAGTCTTGAAATGTTGGTGGATATAGTAATGAAGCAGTGTTAACCAGTTTTTGATTAGGAAGGTGGATCTCTCAGAATGCAGCGGAGACTTAATGTAGGAGAATACAAGATAATGGCAGCTACAAGATGTGAGAAACCTTACAGGACATTCAGCAAAAATTCACTAAGAGCACAGAAATAATACTGCAAAAGAAAAAGCAAAGTATTGAAAGATGATAATAAAAGATATTTGGAGAAGAAGTTGATGACCAGTGGACGTGGTAAAACCATTGCTGTAGATGGAGATAGATTACCAATCATTTACTCAATGTATCTTAGAGAGCACGAAGTGTACCAGACCCATCAGGCTTTGAATTCTAGACCATTTAAGTAGCAGCCTCGTAAGTAGCCTGTTACCTGATAGGAAAAAGAAACACTCTTTCTTGAGGCATACTTTCTGAAACTCCATGCAACATTCAAAAAGTACACTTCTTATCTAAGCATGCATGTATGCTACTATATACTACATTAAGATTCATTTCCTTGCAGGCATTTACAAGAAAAATAAAGAACTACAACGGAACCTACAAAAACCATACATAAACAGAGACTGACAAACAACCAATGTGTAAAATAAAGAAAATTAAGAACATCAGTTATAAAAATGTCCTTGAAAGTGTATTCACTGAAAGCAAGCTTTGGAAGTGTTAGAATGAAAACCATGGGCAGACTTCAGTAGAGACTGTGGCTAAAAGCATTCCAGGTTTTCTTTAAGTTTTGTGCAAACTGGGCGGCAAATTCAGTGCTGTTCTTGATATTATGGCACTAATAATGTGGCAATTTATTTTTTAAAGCTTTTGCAGGTGTTTAGATAGTCTTACAATGCCATCTTCTGAGGAACAGAAAGCATTTTAAAAGAACAGAATGAATAAATTGTTCCTAAGCTGGTGGCATCAGGCTGAAAATAATTTCTTTGCAAATAATTTCCTTGTGTGTTTATCCTTCTTGTCATCACATACCAAAGCACTGAAGACTTACATCACAGGGGATGGTAGAAATCTTCCCCTTGTCAAACAATCTAGCCATCATTACAGATTCTAAATAAAGAGAGTGAGAATACAATGCCCCAGAAATCCTGCAAGTTTTTATATAGAACTGAAATTTTAAAATTATAATCAAATGCTACGGTGCAATCTAACACTTTGAAAAAAAAATTAAATTAATTTAAAAACAAGAAGGTCATTCAAATTTTCTCTCAGTTAAAATTTTTATACTCTATCCTGTAAACTTACAAATTAACAACCGCACACACAAAATGCTGGTAAAACACAGCAGGCTAGGCAGCATCTATAGGGAGAAGCGATGTCGACGTTTCGGGCCGAGACCCTTCGTCAGGACTAACCGAAAGGAAAGGTAGTAAGAGATTTGAAAGTAGTGATCTTTCCTTTCGGTTAGTCCTGACGAAGGGTCTCGGCCCGAAACGTCGACATCGCTTCTCCCTATAGATGCTGCCTAGCCTGCTGTGTTCTACCAGCACTTTGTGTGTGTTGTTGTTTGAATTTCCAGCATCTGCAGATTTCTTTGTGTTTGCAAATTAACAACCGATTTGGTTTTTAGTTCAAGCAAAACTTCAGCCTTATACCTCCAAGTTTTCAGAAAGGTGGAAGTGTCAGTGTGCTCAGAAAAGTTCTCAAACAATCTAACCTAGTTATTTTGCTATGAAAAATCAGAACATTTCCACTTCTAGATTGCTTCTGGCTCCCATGCTCAATTCACTAACCTTGTTTTTAGAAGCTTTGACTGCATTCTCCTTCATTCCCATGACTTCAAGCATTAGGAACAATATCAAAAGTTTGAATGGACTAGAGCAGGGGTTCCCAATCTGAGGTCAATGGACTCCTCGGTTAATGGTGGGGGTCCATGGCATAAAAAAGTTCGGAACCCCGAAAACAGAGGAATTTTGTCATTAAAGCTGGATGGAAGCAGAACAGCAGTATAGTTACAGCATTGCTAGAAATTAATGCATAAGGGAGTTATCAATAGAAGTTCATGATGAGAGTCTGAGGTACCACAAGCATTCCTTTATAACTAATTTGACATATTATTTGTCTGTCTTTTTCTTCCCATTCCTGGTTGCTTGGGATATTGTTTGTTTATACTGTTTTCTATTAACATACATTATCTGTGTCCATGCTAGCTCAAAATAATTGTTACCATCCGCTAATTCTAGCTTCACTAAGCTTTAACCTGTTTCACCCTGCAGCCTTAGTCTTAATACATTTGTTTAGCATGCCACTAATTCAAGCAAACTTTAAGCTTCAAATGGCCAGTTTAGATTTAGAAATACAAAGGACTTGTTCATGTTTACATTGATCCAAGAAGACAGCACAGTGCCTCAATCTAAGTAAGCTCCATGAGAATTAACCCTTTGCACAGTGATCTGAAAGAACATACATAAAGGTATCTCCACTCATTCTGGGACAGTTTTATGGAAAATTTGCCACTGAGACAAAAATCTGTGTCAGCTTTGTCCTTGCACCCAGCAGTGCCTGGATAAGTTCAACTGACAGCATAAGCTGTGCTTAGCTGAAAAAGGAAAGTTGCTAAATTTAACTAGAGAAAAAAACAAATCAATAACTCTTCACTAGCTACAGTAGTGGGAGAACACACCGGTATGATGTATTACCACACTGTGATATTATTGAAACAAAAGGCGGGATAGTTATGGGAGAAGATAAGCATCTGAGGGAACTTAAAAAAAAAGCACCTTCAATTTGGATTCTGAAGTTAAAATACATCCCATCCAAGTGTTAGAGCTTACAGCTCAGTTTCTTGAACTGTTGGAGAAATAAAGTAAAATGCCATTTGTATTGGACCTCAAATCTAGTCAAGATACATCCTAAATAAAATGATAAAATCAATTCAATTCCTAGCAGGTCCAGAATGAAAATGATGGAATTTATTTAGCAGGACATGCCCTGTGCTGACAGGATAAATTTTGAATGTCCTTTCCTTAGCTTAATTGAACACAGCGGGTTTCATTTGTGTATTAGTATGTTGAGGCAGGAAGAAATGAGAGTTGTATGTCCAGTTTGGAACCTAAAATAGATCATAATATAGACCACAATTGCAAATAAAATTTGACTGACAAACCTTACTTCAATAGTTCAGGGTATCCTTTCACAAATCAGTCTCTCACAGCATTGAAAATTAGAAATTATGCATCGATTTTAACCAAATGATGATACAGAGTTGGGGTTTATTTTAACTCTTCCCTTGCCAGAAAGATTGAATAAAAACTGTATATGGTGATAGAGCTAGTTCTCTATGAGCAGAAATGATTGGATAACTGCCTTGTCAATTAATTTTGGGGCTGGCACTGCTGTGTGTAGTGGACTGAGACTGATATCTCAAATATAACTTGTTTATAATGAAATCATCCTCCATTTCCTGCATCTTTTGGGAGAAATTGCTAAAGTTTCCACTGCAGTTTAATGAGAGTATTTGCTGACTTTGTTTCCAAGACAATTGGCTGTCTGCTGTGAATCCAGTCAAGTGCCCCTTGCTGCCTTTGGCTTCCATATTGTTGAAAGTAGAGGAAGCTTCAGAGAATTTTTGACTATTGTGACTGAGAGCTGTTTCGTAAAGAAGTATTTCTTCAACTGTTAATCTAAGCTTGTAAGTTTCAGTCCTGCCTGTTATGCTAAGAGCAGCAGTGAAGGTCCTCTATCTCTCACTTTCTTCATCGTGTCAGTACTTCCCTCTCACCTTTCACTGCTGTCAGTTATGTAAGTCTCGGGTGAAGACACAAGAACGCTGTCACACACAGTTGTCGAGGGATTCGTCTTTGCTGTTTTGTTTTAGCAGTCAGGGTTGTTAGCCCTGAGTTGAATCCCTGAACCTGGAGGACCAGTGGACCACTCTTAGTCTGGCCTCTACCTTTTGACCAGTTTGGCATGAGTTGGCCAGTTCTACGAAGAGCCAAAGGATAAAGCCCTGAGTCCAGCCAGCATAGCTCTCAGGGTTATTGAGACACAGAAACCTCCATGACAAGGTTGTGGTCCTCTTTGAGGTTGTAAGTTTCACAAACAAATAAAATATCCTAGTTAAGTCAAGCATTTCCTTTTCTTTTTTATTCATTTTCTTTATTTTTTCTTCTCTCATTAAGTCACCGTCTAAGCAATTCTTTTCATCTGTGAAGGAAGGTAATGAGCATATTACCTCAATTCTGGAAAATCCAGACAGATTGGATTAACTTTGAAGGGAAATTCACCCTAGATCAGTTATACTAAGGGGCCTGTTGCTGAGTTGTATGACTTTCTCCCTATGATTCTAATCTTCGCAAAGGTAATCTCTTCTCAACAGATGGTGGGCATAATATAGGCTCTTTTAAATTATTCATACGTGTGCCCTTTTTATTTTGTGCATAGATGATCAATGTGATCAGTATGTTAGAAGGAAGACAAAGAAAGTTACTTCCTTTAACAAATCACTTCCTTAACCTGAATAGTAAGTAGCATTGAGTAATACTGAACATCTGGAATTTTACCAGATGGTAAGGGAAAATGCCAATCATTTCGGATCTGGGTGACACAGGCCAACATTCATTTCCCAAATTGTCCTTGAATAATGTCTTCCCTTTATGTGACTCCTCACCTCTAGGTTATTGGGGAACCAGAAGAAATTGTACAACATTCCTGTAACATATTTCATTGGTAATTGGCATATAGATAGGGTAAATGCAAGCAGGGTTTTTCCACTGAGTTTGTGTGGGTCTACAACTAGAGGTGATGGGTTAAAGGTTAAAGGTGACAAGTTTTAGGGGAGCATGAAGAGAATCTTCTTCACTCAGCAGTTTCTGAGAGTGTGGAACAATTTGCTGGCATGAGTGGTGTATACGAGCTCGATTTCAACGTTTAAGAGAAGTTTGGATAGGTATATGGATGGTAAAGGCATGGAGGACTATGGTCTTAGTGCAGGTTGATGGGAATAGGCAGTTTAAATGGTTTGGCATGGACTAGATGGGCTGAAGGGTCTGTTTCTGTGCTGTACTTCTCTATGACTATGACTATTTTTTAAAAATTCCACATTATTAACCAATTTTAAATCCACAGTTGCCATGTTTGAATCTGAACCGAGGTCTAGATTGAAAGGAAGAATGTGAAAAGGAGAGATTGGAGAGAATTTTTTTGATTAATATTAACAAGGAAATGTAATTACTGCATCTGAGTGATGTTGGCCTATTTGCCCTGTATGTTACAAGTACTTGAGCCAGATTGAATAAATCCCAGACAGTATGCAGAGGCTCTAAACTGATCATTTCCTCTGGATTCTATGCACTGATAATTCAGCATGAACCAGAAGTCCTTGCCCTAGAATAATAGCATAATGCTCACATTAATTGATATTTTTACTTGTTTTTTTACCTTTGCTTTGACTTGGAACCTTTTACATAGTAAACCTCGACACCCCTCAAAACATTAAGCAATTCACAGAAGTGGTCTGACCAATAGATTTCATGTATTATGTGGTGTTTTTCTTTTGTTCTTTAACAGATAGTTCCCCAGAGCTTAGAATTCCTGCACCTGATAGTCAGCAGATTCCCCCTTCCAGATGCCTCTGTGAAGGCAAACGACATTCACATTTTAACTAGTTGAAAGAAGCACACTGTCTTCTGGCTGCCTTTGTTTTTGATGTCTGGTTATTGACACCACTAAAAGATTTATTGTACAGAAATCACAAGATTTCTGGGGAAAGCTTAACTTTTTCCCATCGTATCTCATTGTTATTGGCATATTTAGATGAACTAAATCGAGCTTTATAATATGGTACACAGGGTTATTGCACACAGATTAATACACATGATGAATTCACTATTAATGTTTGGTTACTAGAATCTTGGCATTTGCCATTCTCTTCTGCAGATTTTAGATTGATTGAATGTAAGAAGTGAAGAATCAAAAGCAGAATTAGGCGTTTGTCCCCTCTGCTATCAATATCTCAGCTCCACGCTCTTGCACTAATGACACAGGGTTAAGCTCATGACCTGAAACACAATATGGCTGAAAGAAAGAAATTAAAAATAGTATTCAGCATCAGCACTGGCATATTTTCTTTGAGGTAAAGGAAGTTCAGCTTGTCATCGAACATTCTAACATAGTTCTACAGATGTACTGTTGAGAGGGTCCTGACTTGTTGAATGTTGAAAGAAACTGCAGCGAGTTGTAATGAGCTCTTTGGGCCTGTGCTGGAGGGCGTTGAGCTCCGAGGATTTTAGAGCACCTGAACTGGTTAATTGTTGTTTAATGGGAGTGATTAATTATTTAAAGTTCCTTGTGTTTTTCTCAAGTGACTTGCTCTTTGTAATGCAGTCTCCTGGTGTTTTCTGGTTAAGATTGCTAAATTTATTTTGACAGGCTTGGGGATTCCATGTTGAATGTATGTTTGTATTATTTAAGTGGACGCCTACTTAGCGTGAATTGAGAGTTCCTAGTTCTGAGAATATTACTTCTTGTGGTATTGCTTGGCTGAGCCACTGATGTTCTTTTGGAATGTGAGTAGGAATAAACTCTCATTGCCATCTCTACATCGGAGTCTGTCTTTCATCTGCACTTGGGTTCCCATATTGCCAGCGCAAATTGTGACAGGAGTAGTGGACTCTGCCCAGTACATGACAGGAAAATTCCTCTCCACTATTAGTAGTAGTTACAAGGGAAAGATGGAGGGCTATGTGGGAGGGAATTATTAGATTGATGTTGAAGTAGGTTAAAAGATCTGGACAAGATTGTGGGCCAAAGACTGTACTGGGTTGTAATGTTCTATGTTCCATGGACAAATGAGGAACTATTCAATCCATAATTTCTGCATTCCAGGGTCAAGGTCACTGCAATCTCTTCCATCACAGAGATGTGTTGTACTTTTGCATGGTAGAAAGCTGATCTTCAAGTCTTTGTTGACTTGTTTACTGAAGTATATGAGAGAATGGGTCTTATAGTTAACAATGCAAAGTAAAGAACATCTTAATGTCCTCCCTCCTCTACACAGACTGTCCCTGACAATCAAAGTCTACAACAAAACTTAGAAAAGCTGAGGAAATGTCTCAAACAGTTGACTGTTTATTCATCGCTCTGTATCCTGCCTGACCTGCTGAGCTCCTCCAGCATTTTGTGCGTGTTGCTCTGGATTTCCAGCATCTGCAGAATCTCTTGTGTTTTTGAAAAAAAAACACATCTCTGGATCCACATCTCAGTCTACACCAGTGATCTTGCCACATACAATGTCAAGTGCCTGACACCATACTCCCCAAAAAATATATTTTACACTCTGCTCCATCAATGCAAGAGATATCTGAGTGTACAAATGAAAAAATCCAAGGATGTTCTCAGAGTTTCTTTAAAGAAGTATAACCACTCCAATGTTTCATGGCAGCTCTAATTGGAGAAGGAGCATTCAGGATGGCTCCAAGCACTTTGAGTCTCTTCCCAAGTTCAGCATAAGTGACAAAAGAAATTCACCTCCTCCAAACTGACCCACCCACCTTTCCCATCAATCACCTCCTACCATACCTGCACAGAGCCAGTGGATCCAATAATAGCCTCATCAGCCACCTCAAAATAGAAGAGAAGCAACTGAGGAATGGCTAAAGAGAACATTGGTGGCCCAATATCACAACTTGAATCATATACAAGCAAAGAAAATTCAGAGATATATCTGGGGTATCCCAGCCAATAGAAATGGAGCAGGAGTGGTAATTTCTCTTTGAATCAGGGGTTCTCAACCTTTTTTATGCCAGGGAGCCCTACAATTAACTGATGGGTCCATGGACACCAGGTTGGGAACCCCTACATTAAAGATAGTAAAGTCTTCTGGATTTGGAAAAGCAGAACAGCGAAGTTACTTCAGAGCAGATTAAGGACTACAATGCCATTGACTGACATGATAATGAACTTTTAAATGTCTCGCTCCTTCCAGAATGGAACTCGAGATCATTGTAATATCTTTCAGTTTGTAGTCCATTGGTATGTAAACAAAAAATCCCTTCATTTCATTCTGTCATGGCCAGGAGAAACAACAGTTCTGTAAACATTCCCATCTGCTCCATGTTGGTGTCACCTTGCCTTCACTTTCTTAACTATTTTACCATCCCTTTGCCAGGACGTAGACCTGAGAGTAGGAAGGAGGAAAGGTAAGGTTGTACCAAGGGAAGTAGGAGAAGATGCAAGTGTACACAATCTGCAGTTCATAAATCAGAAGTGATTGCAGTATCAGGGTTAGGAGGATAAGAGAGGGAGGGAGCATTTGGTATGAGGATATCGCCATTGGTGTTGAGCATAAAGGTGAGTACAGTTTGTCTAAGCAAGATAGGGTATGCAACAGCTTTTGCTCCCACTATTAGCTGCTGTGCTTCCTCCCACGGATGAGAGGAAATCAACACGTACAAACAAGCTGGATGAACTCAGCAGGTCGGGCAGCATCCGTTGAAACGAGCAGTCAACATTTCGGGCTGAGACCCATTGTCAGGAAATCATGAGAGGAAATCATATTGGTTAGTGTGAAGCACGATGTGATTGCCATGGACAAATGGCATCGGAGTAAGAACAAACTTTCAATTGTGAATATGAACTACAAGTCAGGGAGAATGTAGTGCAACCTATGTTTGGTATAAGCTCTGATCGACAGCAGTGTTGTTAGGTGTCTGGTTTGATTCATGGAGTTAATGGATTTAAGGTTCTTTATGCATAACTGACCTTGACTATGGTGTCATTGAACAACTAGTGATGTTGCTTTCAGAGCTTTAGACATTAGGCTATCTGCTCCTACTTCTTTCTGAAGCGCATCCTGGTCCCATGTAGATACAGGGCATCTGCTTTCTACCTTGTGTAGCTGGTCTTCCAGTGTGTCATCAGTAAAACAGAAAGATGCCTGTCATAAACACAAGAGATTCTGCAGATGATGGAAATCCAGAGCAACATAAAAATGCTGGAAGAAGTCAGCAGCTCAGGCAGCAGCTATGGAATTGAATAAACAGTTGATGTTTCAAGCCAAGACCCTTCATCAGGACTGGAAAGTAAGAGGGAAGAAGCTGTCTGTGATTCTGTAATATGGAGTTTTTCAATGGGTCAACAATACTTGCTAATACAGTTTGAGCTGAAATGATTCAAAGGCAGATAAATACTTTCTTAAATGAAAATAAAAAAATACTAGAAACATTCAGTAGGATATGGAAAGATAAGCAGTGAACAATTTAGACCTAGCGCCCTTTAACATTAACTGTCTCTCTTTTCACAGAAACTCCCCGACCTGTTGTTTCTCTCTTTACTTTGGACTTAAAGCTTTTGCAGGTTGTTTTCATTCATAGTTATTTAAAGCAGCTTAATCAGTGCCATGTACTGACAGAGGTGAGCCTCCTGCTGAGGTAATATTGCAATGCGGGTAGCTCTGTCTGCACACTGGGATCATTGTAAGTGGGCAGCACTAATATGGCGTGCTCTCTAAACTGGATGAAGTTGGCAAGGATTGATTAACCATCATGCCTGATTTCCCAGGCCAAACATTTCCACCTCTGTTGTAGCTACAGTATTGTGCAAAAGTCTTAGGTATATGTATAAGACATTTGCACGTACTGTATTTATCAACGTGGAGTGGAGAGCAAGTTTGTAAATCTGGTGGAAGCAAAGGATGTTGGGAATGCTGTGGGAGGGGTGTGGGACAGGTGGCAGAGGAGTGGCGGGGGCAGGGTGCGGCATGGTTGCAGACACACCCAGCCCAGAGACACCAGGCAAGGTCATTTGATTCCAAACAGCTGGTTTATTGATCACTACAGAATGTGTCTCTGATGCTTCCCACTCCCTTCCCTCTCCCTTCCCCTTTTCCCAACCATGTTTCCCTCTCCCTGTCCCCTTCCCACTCTCAGTCTACAATAGAGACCCATATCAGAATCAGGTTTATCATCACTCACATAGTTCATGAAATTTGCTTTTTTTGCTGCAGCAGTACATTTCATTACATAAAATTACTACAGTGCTGTTAGGCACCAATCTATATACATATATGCCTAAGAACTTTGCGCAGTCCTGTATTTATTCTTTATTGACATTTACAGTGTCAGCATCTGTGTTTTCTAATGTTCAGTGATCTTGATTTTGCTGATTTAACTATTTGATATACGAACTGTAATTTACAGTTTTTCTTATATCATCATATATTGTATTGTACTGATGCTGCAGAGTTAACAAATTTCATGGCATATGTTGATGATATTAAACCTGATTCTGATTCTGATTGTCACTAGGTCTCTGGCCCAGCCCTGTGTCATTTAATACTTCTTTGCATTGTTTGTGTCTGTAGGTGGTCCTCCTCTTAAATAAATCTAATTAGTAAGTTAACCTTTCACAAAAAGTGTGTGCTTGATGCTGGTTCAGAATTTGTGGACTTCGTCTTCCATACTGAGTAAAACTTATAGCTGACAGCAAATTCTGCCATCCACATATGTTCATCCAGACACTGACGTTCAGTAGCTGTTGTCACTGATATCCCAGTCTTCTGCTGCATCCATTGCAGCAGGCTTTGCAAATGTAAGCAATGCATTTGGCACCCCTTGAAAAACAATTTCTTATGAACCATTTTCATTGCAAACAAAAACTAATTTTAAGATCTGTTGATTTAATGTCAAATAACTTTTGTTTAACTGAGTCATATTTATTGGTAACCATCCTCCCTGGTCTTGATAATGGTTAATTTTACAACAGTGCAGTTCCATTCCCCTCAATTTATACCTAAAGCAAACATAGGATTTTGTTCTGAAGAAGGGTTTTGGCCCAAAACATTGATTGCTTATTCATTTCTATAGATGCTGCTTGACCTGCTGAGTTCCTCCAGCATTTTCTGTGTGTTGCTCTGGATTTCCAGCATCTGTAGAATCTCTTGTGTTGATAGAATTTTATACCATTGATAGTGGTTGTTATGCTTTGTAATTCCAAAATGAATCGAAAGAAAAATGCAGGAGCTGGGGATAAATTTGTCTACTCTTAGTTTTACTTTTAACGGGGCGTTCACATATGACCTGGTGACATGATGAAGGTTGCCATTTACATACTTTTACATATGAATTAGGCAAACAACAAAGAATGCTTAGTCAAACAATATATTTACAATATTACTCATTTATTACTGAAATAGTAAATACACAACAGAGTTGCTTTCAGCTGATGTGATGTGCAGTTCAATGGAATCTTATTTTGTAATCAAGTGCAAATTTATCATGGGTTGATATATCTTTAACGTATACATTTCATTCCTGATTTATAAGCTCTGAAACTGTAGACTCTTGATCAAAGTTGACAAACTTCACTTATAGAAATGGCAATTTGCCATGAATCCTTAATAAACTGAAATAGCAGAACCCTCTCCTGGAGAGGAGATTAATGTTTTGAGCTAAGCAGTAAAAATAGGCATGGAAATCAGGAAGACTGATTAAATATGTAATAAAATCAGAAAAACAGTGAATACTCAGACAGCAAATATGGAAGGGGAAGCACAGTTGAAGGCTCAGCTCAAAGATGTTGCCTGATCTTGTTGACTGGTTCTGGAACTTTTAAAAATGGGTGTTGCTTGGATTGAACTGGCACAGCAATTGCCCCAAGAGCTTGTGAAGTGAATCTGAAAAACACACATAATAGACTGAATATACGTCTTGAAAGGCAAAATGTTGTGTATGTTAGAAATCTGAAGCAAAATCCAAAAGGCTGTCTTCTAGAAATATTAACACAGATTTTGTTGCATAGATGCTTCCTGATCAAATGAGAATTTCCCACATTTTCTGAATATAAATTCTGTTCTAATGTACTGCTGTGAAATACATTGCATGATTAATAATACACACTATTTAATGGCTAATCCTTAGTTAATTCGATATACTGCAGAAAGCAATATGTAATAAAACTAATAATGGGTTTTATAAAATCAAAAATTAAATTAGAGGTAACATAAAATTGCTACATTAAATTCTTTGGCCAACAGTGGTTCCTCTTCCATTCATTCTCTCCTTCCCTGTGCTGGTGACATTTTTACAGGTGTAAAGACTATCTCTTCCACCAAGTTTGTTATGGTTTGGAGGCTTGCATCCCTCAATAACCTGGGGACCAATGTTGGCTGGAGTCAGGGCTTTATGCTTTGGCCCTTGGTAGGACCACCGTGCCAAACAGGTCAAAGGGTAAAGGCCAGACCAAGAATGTTCCACTGGTCTTCCAGGTTCAGGGCTAACAACTCTGTCTAGTAAAACAAAATTGTTATGGAAACAGCAATGAAGAATCCTTCTAAATCTGCATGTGATACTATTTGTGAGCCTCCACCTGGGACTTGCATCACTGACAGCAGTGTCACAGGCAGTAACACCCACAAAAACTGTATTTTACTTAATCCAAAAGAAATATACTTGCATGTCAGCTCAGACCAGATCAGTCAGTAAACTACCTGCATATTAACATCACCACATGCTAGCCCGATTATATAGCATTTCCATTCCATACACATGCATTTTCTAAAAAATGTCTCACTTTTATTGGAAATAGCAGAGTAGATTTGATGGGCCAAATGGTCTAATTCTGCTCTTATGTCTTATGGAGATGCATTAAGAGGTTACTTTGGATAGCTGAATTTAATAGAGCATAGTTCTTGCTATTAGATCAAGACGATGATCACTAGAGCTAGTGGTCTACTCCCAGTAGTGATCCTTTCCCTCCCATATACTTGACATAGATCATTTGCAGTGGGAATCTCAAAACACTAAAGAATTACCATCAATGTCACCTCTGTAAAATCCTCAAAATTCACTTGCAGATAGGCAAACAAATCAATCTCCTGTCCCAGACCAATGTCCCCAGCACTAATTACAATTAGATAGGCAGCAAGTCTGACACCATACTCCTCAAACACCCACTCTCCTCTAAAATTGTCTTTGAAAGCCACCAGCTAGGCAGAGGAAATAACTCAATGAAAACTGTAACCTAGCTACCATGCGAACCTCAAGATAAAGAAGGACCTTTCAGGATGGCATAGAAAACATTGAATGGGGAATGCATGGTAAGGTGCACCCCCTCAGAAGTTGCCCAAATACTCAACAATTTCAAACACCTGTCCTTCCTGTGACAGTAAGATCCACATTGACCTAATCAACCACCTCTAGAGCAGAAGCAAGGCATCCCCAGACCTGGGGGCTGCCTGGGAAGAAGAATGCATTCCTCAGTCTGCCGGGGTACCTCATGTTCTGTCTTGATAGTCTCCAACCTTACATCATCAACATTGGTGTCCCTAACTTCCGGTAACCACTCTCCTCTGTTTCTCTTCTCCCCTCTCTTGTTTTCCCTCATTCCTGTGGCCCCTTCAGTCCTCTGTTTCCCTCCTATACTCACATGACCTGCCCATTACCTCCCTCAGGTTCTGCACCTCGTTTCCTCTATTTCATTATTAACAGAATTCTCCAATCAGATCCCTTCTTTGTCAGCCTTCGCCTTGTTCACCTATCACCTCCTTGGTTCCCACATCATTCCCTTTCATTTCTTCTTCCCCACCAACCTACCTTCCCCCACCACACCTGGACTTACCAATTGCCTGCTAGCTTGTGCTCCACCCCTCCCCCAATTTTTTAAATCTGACTTCTGCCTCTTCTTTTCTGGTCCTGCTGAAGGATCTCAGCCTGAAAAGTCAGCTGTTCATTTCCCTTCATAGATTCTGGAGTTCCTCCAGCATTTTGTGTGTGTTGCTTTAGACTTCCAGGAATATCTTTATTCCTCATTCTATACTCCAAAGTCTACACTCTGTGGCCACTTTATTAGGTACAGCTGTCCTTCTGCTCGTTAATGCAAATATCTAATCAGTCAATCACGTGGCAGCAATTCAATGCATAAAAGCATGCAGACATGGTCAAGAGGTTCAGTTGTTGTTCAGACCAAGTATGAGAATGGGGAAGAAATGTGATCTAAGTGAATTTGAGCATAGTACAATTGTTGGAGCCAGATGGAGTGGCTTGAGTATTTCAGAAACTGCTGACTCCTGGGACTTTTACATACAACAGTGTCTAAAGCTGATAGAATATGGTGCGAGAGGCAAAAATATTCAGTGAGCTGCAGTTCTGTGGGTAAAAACACCTTGTTAGTGACAGAGGTCAGAGGACAATGGTTCAAGCTAACAGGAAGACAACAGTAGTTCAAATCCACGTGTACCACAACAGTGGTGTGCAGAAGAGTATCACTGAACACACAACACGTCGAACCTTGAAGTGGACGGGCTACAGCAGCAGAACATACACTCAGTGGCCACTTTATTAGGTTCATGAGGTACCGAATAAAGTGGCCACTGAGTGAATATTCCTTAGTATCTGGTAGCTGGTGTGGTAAGCCTGCCAGATATTAGCACTCACTGTTTGGAGTTTAGAAGCCATTCATTATGATCTATTAGTTCAGCAGGGATTGAATTTGGCAGCAAGTTGTTGTGTAGATATTTTATATGAGTTGTCCCACTGAACAACTGGGAAAAGCAAATAATATTAAACTTTGCATGAACCTGGCCAATTGTCACATTTACGGAATATTACATTTGTTATTCTATAGCAGTACTTAGGAAGTTTGTGTTTCCACAAGCGTTAAGAATGTGAGGCTTGACTCTTTCAAGCACAGGATGTCCCATAGCACTTTATAGCTAATGACCTACTTTTGAAGTGTAGTCACTGAGGAAATGTAGAAAGCTTAACAGTGAAGACTGCAAAATGGCAACAGAGTAATGGCCAGTATTGTGTATTTAATACTTTAGTTATATGTGAGTAATCTCGTATGTGCATGTATATATAGTTTGATTAAGCATTCTTGTTCATTTAAATAATAATTATGGGTTATATGTCTATGTAAAAATATGTTAATTGCGTAAGTCATCACACTACCAATTGTGATACATTTGCGCCTCGCTTAAAGTAAACTTGAACTAGATTAGTATTCCCGAACTCCTGTCTTCATTTGAATTACTTTAATGCTTTGAAGTTACAAAACATAACAGCCAGGTATTCTTCTTCTGTAATAATGACGGGGTGTCCAACGAAGGTGAGCACCTCTGGTGAGGGGGCTGTTTGTGTTCATTCTGGGGCAGCTCACTCATCTTCGATCCCCAGCAGACACTCAGCTCTCAGCAGTGGCTGCGAGCTGTGAGTAGCCACACCCCGTACACCGCTTTGACAGGCAGGCTAAACCAGGTGAGGGTAGCTGGTGGGCCTCAGACCCCTGTAAGAAAGGGACATGCCTGTCCTAGCGCGTGAAGTCACCTCTGGGTGGATGAGACCTAATGGCTGGGAAGGCAGTTCTGCAGTGCTTGGTGGAGATCGAAGGGCATGGCAAGGCGCAGAAGAAGTGATTGGCGTCCACTGCAAACGAGGAAGACCCAAGTTTGTGACAACTACTCATACCACTGGACTGGACTCCTGAGGTTGAGGAAGGGGGATTGTTGTAGTGCAACGGCCTTTCCACTTGAAGAACTCTCCTGCATAGGTCTTCTGTCATCGTTGGAGCTGGTGGGAAAGCAACCATGATGAGATACTGACCAGGACTTCCAGGAGGATTTCTTTTCAGTATAATCTTATTACATCATCCGATGCACCCATCAGATGATGTAACAGGAGCTGATATTAACACTGCATCCAAAAGCCAGCACTTCCAACAGAACACACTTGAATGTGAGCTTCAATTTGCATTAGATTTCTGAAGGTGCGTTCCTACTCTGCCTCACCATTAAAAGTGTATCATCTGAGCCTCAGCTGACACCAGCCAGTTCAGTGCTTTTTCCAGCACGAAAGTTTTGGAGCTGCTTTTTAAATTGTCAAGTCCTTGTAGTTAGTTATTATCCTGACAACTACCTGCTGCTTGCACGACAGCTGACTTTGGAGCATGCACACTGCTACAGGGACTGATCTGACACTTAATCATGTTGTAAATTTAAACTTAACAAGTCGATGCAACATAATTGATCCAAGGAAGGTTCTGAGAGTGAGGCAGCAACAAATTTTACCCGATCTTCTCAGCAGATGATGACCTTTGATTGCATTGGTTGCTGGGTAACCATATCAATCAGTCGTTAGCATTAAATGTATCAGCAAATATATCTGTTTCTTAACAACCGTAACAGTAATCAGAGAGCAAGTCCATGTATTACTATAGCTCCTTATCGTGTCCGTGTGTATCTTTTAACTGATGAATCACTGAAACAATGTCAATGTTTTCTGGCTGTTATGTAACTTACTTACTGCCCTAAAAGATCTACTGCTTTCCCAGTGTATATGACGAATAAACTCTTGGGCTTCCAGCCGCGTCACCCAGCTGGGAGCCTGAGAGAAGTTTATTTGTTGCTGACTGCCTGTTATGCTGCTGGCATTTAGGGCAGCAATGAAGATCCTCCCTCTTTGGCAGTGTTCAGGGCTTCCTTCATTGTGTCACTCAATTCCTCGTGGTTTTCACTACTGTCAATCATGCAAGTCCCGGGTGGAGACTCAGGAATACCATTACATTCAGATGTACAAGGAATTTTCATTGCTGTTTCCATAACAATTTTGTTTGGCCAGTCAGGGTTGTTAGCCCTGAGCTGAACCCCCGAACCTGGAGGACCAGCGGACCCTCTGAGACTGGCGCCTGACCTCTGACCTGTTTGGCCTGGTGATGCCTGGCTGGTGGCGTAGTGGCATCAGCACTAGACATCACCACCCATATTGAGAGCTACAAATTCAAAAACATGGAGTGGGACAATCAACAGCAGAAAAAAGGCATCGAGCAGGAAATAATAATGAATTTTTCAATACTGACAATAATGCTGCTTCAATCATTTTATATTGAATCCAGTATTACATTGATAACTTGGGAGCAGAGGATGGTATTAACTACATCTAAGTGCATCATTAACAGAAGGTTTAATCCAAGGAATCTGGCATGGTTTAGCTCTTGTTTGCTCACTCCTCTTGCAAATCTATCACAATATTTGCAGTGTCTGTGTCCTGTTTATCTGCTCATGTTGATGTTACTGATGAACCTTTTGCTGAACCTCTGTGAAAATGAGGTCTAGGTAGAGGCTCTGTACAGGGAACTGCTTTAGAGAGGAAGAATCCATCACCAAGATTAACTGGAAGATCAGCTCCAAAGGACAAAATCAGAGAGCAACTTCAGGGAAACAATCTCTAACTAAACCCTTAAGAACAAAGGAGATGTTTCCTTCACATTACAAACAATTTTATCAAGGGAAATAAAAAGTTAGGTTCACCTCAGGGTAACGACGAGCATCTAAGTCAATCAGAGCTAAAGTCACTTGCATGGTAAGGTAAAATGTGTTGTGCAAATAAATAAAAGATTACAGAATGCAACTTCTTGTTCAGTACACATCAAGCTAAATGTCACTCAAATCATGGGAAGAATATATTAAAGGATGGAATAAAGGGATGGAATATTCTGACACCTCTTCTGCTTTGTCTATTTCTCTCCTCCCCTTGGGATCTGTTTCTCATTATTTCACTGATCACCCGTACACCTTACACTCAGTGGCCATTTTATTAGGTCCACCTGTTCGCTAATGCAAATATCTAACCAGCCAATCACGTGGCAGCAACCCAGTGCATAAAAGCATGCAGACAAGGTCAAGAGGTTCACTTGTTGTTCAGACCAAACATCAGAATGGGGGAGGAATGTGATCTATGTGGATTTAATGGTGGAGTGATTGTTGGTGCCAGATGGGGTGGTTTGAGTATCTCAGAAACTGCAGATCTCCTGGGATTTTCACGCACACAGCTTACTCAGAATGATGTGAACAACAAACAAAAAAAAAAAACCAGCCAGCATGTGCAGATCTGTGGGCAAGCCTGCCTTGTTACTGAAAGAGGTTAGAGGAGAATTGCAAAACTGGTTCAAACTGGCGGAAAGTTGACAGTAACTCAGATACACGTGATACAATCGTGATGTGCAGAAGAGCATCTCTGAATGCACACCACGTTGAACTTTGAAGTGGATGGGGCTCAGTAGCAGAAGGCCACACTAAACCACTCCTATTCTTAGTAAAGTACTCTCTGAGTGTGGGCATTTTGCAACCTGCTGCCGCTGATCTGTGAGTTCAGCAGAGGTCTCCGATACGTGGATCAGCCCTTTACACTTTTTCTCTCAGTTTCTGCTTCCTCAGTCTCTATTATAGCTGAGTAAGTTCCTTCTTTGTTGACCCACATAGTCCAATTAAAATTAAATATAAAATACATAAAAATACACAGACAAAACTTATAACACATATATAATATAAACAAATAATTAATAAAAATTAAAATGTAAAGTAATTTGAACATTTGCTTATTGGATATTTATTATCCTCTACTGATTGAGCCTTAGAAACTCTTTCTGCTGCCACTTCATTTGCTCTTTTGGATTGGTGATTGATTTTGTTCCCAACTTGTGTGATTTTTACTTACACATTGGACAGCAACATTTGGAGATCTCAAGTCACTTGTTCTTGCAATTAAGGAATCCAATGTTGAAACAAGGTACATGCCTGGATGTTAAAGGATTTGCTGCCTGGTGTTACAAGGAGATCAGGTTTAGAGATAGTTGCTCATAATTTTGTTAACTAATGATTATATAAGAGGTGTGGATAATTCAGATAGATATAAAGGCTATTAGATCATAAGATATAGGAGTAGAATAAGGCAATTTGGCCCATTGAGTCTGCTCTGCAATTTCATCATGGCTGATCTGATTCCCTCTCAGCCCCAATCTCCCGCCTTCCCTCCGTAGGCCTTCATGCCCGGACCAATCAAGAATCTATCAACCTCTGCCTTAAATATACATAAAGAATTGGCCTCCATAGCTTCCTGTGGTAAAGAATTCCACAGATTCACCACTCTCTGGCTAAAAGAATGTCTTCCTTATTTCCATTTTAGGAGGAGCCACTCTATTCTGAGGTTTTGTACTCTGGTCTTTCACACTCCCACCATAAGAAACATCCCCTCCACATCTACTCTATCAAGGCCTCTCACCAATTAATAGGTTTCAATGAGGTCACCCCTCATTCTTCTGAATTCCAGTGAGCACAGGCCCAGAGCCATCAAGCACTCTTCATATGATAAGTCATTCAATCCTGGGATCATTTTTGTGAACCTGTTTTGAACCCTCTCCAGTTTCAGCACATCCATTCTAAGAGGCCCAAACCAGCTCACAATACTCTGTGAGGCCTTACCAGTGCTTTATAAAGTTTCAACATTACGTCCTTGCTTTTATATTCTAGTCCTCTTGAAATGAATGTTAACATTGCATTTGCCTTCCTCGTCACAGACTCAATCTTGCACAAGGACTCCCAAATCCCTTTGCACCTCAGTTTTTTGTATTTTCTCTCCATTTAGAAAATATTCAACCCTTTCATTTCTGCTACCAAAGTGCATGACCATACACTTCCCGACACTCACTGTTAACATCTGCCATTTCTTTGTCTGTTCTCCTCTATCTAAGTCCTTCTTTAGCCTCTCTACTTCCTTAAAACTACCTGCCCCTCCACCTATCTTCATATCTTCTGCAAACTTTGCAATAAAGCTATCAATTATCATCCGAATCACTGACGTGTAATGTAAAAAGTATCAGTTACAACACAGACCCCCTGTGGAATACCACTAGTCACTGCCAGCAAGTCAGAAAAAGTTCCCTATATTCCCACTCTTCACCTTCTGCCAATCAGCCACTGCTTTATCCATGCTAGAATCTTTCCTGTAATACCATGGGCTTGATAGCTTGGTATGCAGGCTTATGCATGGCACCTGTCAAAGGCCTTCTGAAAATCCAAGTACACAACATCAAGCAATTCTCTTTTGTCCGTCCTGCTTGTTATTTATTCAAAGAATTCCAACAAATTTGTCAGGCAAATTTTCCCTTGAGGATACCATACTGACTACGGCCCATTTTATCATGTGCCTCCAAGTACCCTGAGATCTCATCCTTAATAATTGACTCCAACAATCTTCCCAACTACTGAGGTCAGATTAACTGGTCCATAGTTTCCTTTCTTCTACCTCCTTCCCTTCTTGAAGAGTGAAGTGACATTTGCAATTTTCCAGTCTTCTGGAAGCATTCCAGAATTGAGTTATTCTTGAAAGATAATTGCTAATGCCTCCATAATCTCTTCAGCCACCTCATTCAGAACTCAGGGGTATAGACCATCTGGTCCTGGTGACTTATCCACCTTCCGACCATTCATTTTCCAAGAACCTTCTCTCGAGTTATGGTAACTTCACACACTTTATGACCACTGACGCCTGGAACTTCCACTATACTGCTAATGCCTTCCACAGTGAAGACTGATGTGAAATACTTATTCAGTTTGTCCGCTATTTTGTTGTCCCCCTTTACTACTTCTCCAGCATTCCTTTTCACTGTCCGATATCCATTCTCACCTCTCTTTTAAACTTCATGTATCTGAAGAAACTTTTGGTATCCTCTTTAATATTATTGGCTGGCTTACTTTCTCATTCCATCTTTACCTTCTTAATGGCTTTTTAGTTGCCCTCTGTTGGTTTTTAAAAGCTTCCCAATCCTCTAACTTTTCATTAATTTTTGCTCTATTATATGTCCTCTCTTTGGCTTTTATGTTGGCTTTGACTTTTCTTGTTAGCCATGGTTGTGTTATCTTTCCTTTAGAATGCTTCGTCCTCTTTGGGATGTATATATCCTGCGCCTTCCGAATTGCTTCCAGAAATTCCAGCCATTGCTGCTCTGCCTTCATCCCTGCCAAAGTTCTTTTCCAATCAATTCTGGCCAACTTCTTTCTCATGCCCCTGTAATTCCCTGTAATACCAATACATCTGTAGCATACTTTTCTCAGCTTTTAGGGTGAATTCAGTCATATTATGATCATGTGTCCGCAGAATTCTTCTACCTTAAGCTCTCTAATCAATTCTGCTTCACTGCACAACACCCAATCCAGAATAGTCGATCTTCTAGTGGGCTTAACCACAAGCTGCTCTAAAAAATCATTCAAGACATTCCCCCTCCTGTAATCCAGCACCAACTTGACTTTGCCAGTCTACCTGCATATTGAAATCCACTGTGGCTATTGAAACATTTCCCTTTTGGCATGCATTTTCTATCTCTTGTTGTACTTTGGAAGCCACATCCTCACTGCTGTTTGGGAGTCTGTATGCAACTCCCATCAGGGTCTTTTTACACTTGCATTTCCTCTGCTCTATCCACAATGATTCAACACCTTCAGACCCTATGTCACCTCTTTCTAATGATTTGATTCCATTTTTTACCAACAGAGTAACACCATCCCCTCTGCCTACCTGCCTATCCTTTCAATACAATGTGTATCCTTGGACATAAAGCTCCCAGTATAAACTTTCAGCCAAGGTTCAGTGGTGCCTACAACATCATACCTGCCAATCTGCAACCGTGCCACAAGTTCATCTACCTTATTCCATATACTGCGCACTTTCAGATACAACACCACCTTCAGTCCTGTTTTCATCTTTTTCGATTTTGTCCGCCTTTTACATCGCATCTCATTTTGTTGACTGTGATTTTGCCCTATCAACAGCCTCTCCTCACTATGCATTGCCTCTGTTTGTAAACTAATTACCTCATCTTCAGTACTGTTCTCCACCCTTCCTATGATACTTCATCATAAACAGATATTTGTAATTTGGATGCTTAGTGAATTATTTGGCCAGTGTTTCAACTTGATGCTCCAGTTTCCTCCTACATTCCAAAGATGTATAATTTGGGTAAGTCGGTTGTGGATAAGCTGTGTTAGTGGTGGAAGTGTGGCAATGCTTGCAGGCTTCCCAGGACAATCCTCACTGATTTGCTGTATGTTTTGATGTACAGTACATGTGACAAATGAAGTTAATCTTCACTTTTCTTAGGCAAACCATAATATTGATCCTTACAAGGTAATGACTTCAAAGTTCAAAGTAACCTTATTATTGAAGTACATATGTGTCACTATATACAACCCTGAAATTCATTTTCTTGTCGGCATACTCAATAAGTCCATAATAAAATAATAACCAAAGCAGAATAAATGAAAGACCGCACCAACTTTGACATTAAACCAGTGTGTAAAAGACAACAAACTGTGAAACTACAAAAATAAAGAATAATAATAATAATAAATAAATAAGCGATAAATATTGAGAACATGAGATGAAGTGTCCTTGAAAGTGAGTCCGTAGGTTGTAGGAACATTTCAATGATGAGGCAAGTGAACCCTTTGGTTCACGTCACTTGGAGTGATGGAGGTATGTTTTTTTAACCAATTTAAACTTGGCAGACTTAAGGAAGCCAAGAAGGCCAGCTTTACTTTGGGAGTTTTTGATAACAGGATGGGAAGGGAGGTGGAAAAATAGGGTTTCAGACAAATTATAAGAGCTAATTTTGGCAAACAGACAAATTAAATGACTGCAGGAGGGGTAGGAAAACATCAGCTGACATTCCTTTGCAATAAAACTGCACTTAGTGTTCCAATAGTGGATAATGTGAAGATGATATTGAGCTCAAAGATATATATTTGTCTAGGGTTTAGCACACAAGTGTTTGTTTAAGAGCTCAGTCTTGATTCAATAGTCTAGTTAGGAATCTGAGCAAATGGGCTCATTCTCATAAATGCCTCTTTTGCAGAGTCTCCATTTCAGCCTTAGTTCTTCCAGCTTTTTACATTCTTTACCTGTTGTAGCTTTCTGTTCTGTCTGGAACCCTCCAACCTGATGGCATGAATATCAATTTCCTTCAGTGAACAAATTCCCACCCCACAATCCCCTATTCTCCACTTTGACCTTTTACTTGTTCTCACCTACCTATTACTTCTTCCTGTGTCCCATTCTCCTTCCCCTTCTCCTATTGTCCACTCTCCTCTCCTACCAGATTCTTTCATCTCCAGCCCTTGACCTTTTCCACCCACCTTTCTTCCCCTATCATCTTCCAGCCAGCCTCTTTTCCCTCCCCCATCCTTTTTGTTCTGCATCTTCCCCCTTCCATTTCAGTCCTGAAGTAGGGTCTCGGCCCAAAGTGTTGACTGTTCATTCATTTCCATGGATGCTGCCTGACCTGCTGAGTTCCTCTAGTGTTTTGTGTGTGTTGCTCTGGATTTCCAGCATCTGCAGAACCTCTTGTGTTTCTATTGTATTGTCGCTTCCTTATTTCTTCCAGCTTTTTTTCGTTATTCACCTATTGTTGCCTTCTATTGCAGTTCTTTTTCCCTTTCTGTATGTTCTGACATTGTTATTTGCTCTAACTCTATTAAGAGGTGTTTAGATAGACACGTGAATGTGTAGGGACTGGAGGGACATGAACCATATGCAGGCAGGAGAGATTTGGTTCAATCTGCCATTTTGTTTAGTGCAGGCATTGTGGGATGTAAGGCCAGTTCCTATGCTGTACTGTACTATGGCCTACGTTCTTAGGAGTTGGCCTCCTAACTTGTAGGGCCCTATCCCTATTCACTGAGATCCTGTCTGATCGGTTATTTTTCTCCATATTGATGATATCTCAATTTAACCAACCTCTAAAAATGAGCAATTGACTTGGCATCAGGTTGGGAAGGAAAACTGCAGAGAATGAGGATGGCGAATCAATGGGAAAGGATGTTCTAATTCTTAGCCAAGGATTTGGACAAGACTGAGACTAGCTTCAGCATTGTGGGATCTAGAACTTGCGGACACTTGACTGAACGACAGGACGTCCAGGGAAACTGTGCGGGCTCCCATCAATTGCTGAAGTCATATGGCAACTAACAGGTGCGATTCCTGAGTTTACAGCTGTGCACTGACATTACAGAAGCCTTGTATTTGTTCTAGGCACCAATGAAGTTTCATTAGAATCTGTGGGAACTCCTCTGCTAAGAACTTTTTAGAGGCAAGTCAGGACCTCTCAACCTATGGGAGTACAGGGTACAGCTGTGGTGGCAACAGAGAATGGAATGGAGCAGAGCACCAACCCCCACAGGGACCTGCTGTTGCTTGAGGGTTTCAGGACCTGCTTTCTGCCATTACACCAGCTAGCCCATTGATCAGTGGTGTGACAGATTCAAGGCTGAGTGAACAGCTGGAGCTGACCTGTCTGATGCTGCGGTCTCTCTGGACGGCACTGCGTTTAAAGACCCAACCTGCCCTCTCAGGGAACACCACCAGCTTTTCTCAGCTGCTGAGATCTGTATTCGAAATTTCTGGACCCCTCCATGTCAGGAGCTCCTTAATCAGCTAATCCCAGCAGCTGCTGAGCCTCATAAATCTCGGTCCACGTTTCTCAGAGAGCATTAGCCGTGCAAACTCAGGAAACTCGCAGCTGCCGAGCTGCTGACTCCGTTGCGTACAAAAGAGGCCAGCAGTAAGGCCATGGGAAGGGTCAGAGAGGGCAAAGGAAATTTGGGAAGTGTTTTAATGGTGCACATATGGCTGAAAGGACATCTTAGAGTTTCTGTGCCAAATTAATTTCCTGACCTATTTTACGTTGCTCATTGAAAATAGTGAGGATAACTCCCTCCCTCATATCCCCGTTGACCTTTGGTTTGGTTGGAACAGGGCAAAAAACAGAAATTTCCCAGGTAGGTAGAAAGCTAACTGATAGCCATTGTAGCAATAGTGCAGGACAGGGTCACTTGGGAAACACATTTCATGAGCACATGACTTGCCTGAAGTCCAGACAACAAGAAAATTTCATTCAAGGGTGGCACAGCAGCCTAGTGGTTTGGTTCGAGCTCATAGGCTTGAACTTTACCGCGCTATCAATCACTGATCAGGGTCCAATTCCCGCCGCAGTCTATAGGGAGTTTGTACGCTCTCCCGACGGCTGTGTGGGTTTCGTGTGAGTGCTCCAGTTTCCTCCCGCAGTCCAAAGACGTATGGTTTGAGTTAGGGCGGAAGTGTGGCAACGCTTGCGGGCTTCCCAGCACAAGCCTCACTGATTTGATTTGATCCAAATGATACATTTCACTGTATGTTTTGATACTTTGATGTGCAGAACCTGTGACAAATAAAGCAAATCTTCCCTTCTCTTCTTAGCCGGACCATAATCTTGATCCTTACAATGGAACGACTTGGACTGATGGAAGGTTTTTATTCACCAGTTTAAAATTCACAGACTGAAGGAAGCCAAGAAGTTTTCACTTTGAGAGTGTTAGACATCAGAATATGAAAGAAGGTGGAATAAAAGGATTTAGATAAATTATAAGAGCTAATTTTGTCAAAGAGACCAAAAAAAAAGTGACTGCTATGGAGGGGTAGGAAAACATCAGTTGACATTCCTTTGCAATAAATCTGCACTTAGTGTTCCAATAGTGGATAATATAATGATGATATTGAGCTCAAAGATATATATTTGTCTAGGGTTTAGCACATAAGTGTTTGTTTGAGAGCTCAGTCTTGATCCGTGCCAAAGCAATTCCACTGTGTAAACTCACGATGAATGCAGAGACTCTCTCTCCTCATTGCGTACTATTTTTCTTACGGAAATCAATATCAGTCATCAGAATAAGTAGCTACTGTAAAAAAAATTCATCATTTCAGGATATAATGCTCCACAAATCATTCATGCTTTTTAAAAAAGTATAAAACTTTTAAACATATTGAAATGTTGAAAGGCCTTGATAGAGTGGATGTGGTGAGGATGTTTTCTGTGGTGGGAGAGTTTAGGACCAGAGGACACAGCCTCAGAATAGAGGGGCGTCCTTTTAAAAAGGAGATGGGGAGGAATTTCTTTAGCAAGAGAGTGGTGAATCTGTGGAATTCGTTGCCACATGCGGCTGTGGAAGCCAAGTCTTTACGCATGTTTAAGGTGGAGGATGGTAGATTCTTGATTTGTCAGAGTATGAAAGGATATGGGGAGAAGGCATGAGACTGGGGCCAAGAGAGAAATGGATCAGCCATGATGAAATATTAGAGCAAACTTGGTGGGCGAAATGGCCTAATTCTGCTCTTATATCTAATGGTATTATGGTCTTACTTTAAAGTGCAGTACTTTCAAAATTTGGCACTTAGCCCATATTCTTCCATTCAAACAAAAATGCTGCTGTCTACTTTCACTTTAAATCAGTTGGTACTTATTGCTAAATTCTAATCAAATTGCCTGCATATTTCCAAAAAAAAAGCACCACTTATGCAAGCTCCATGTGGTGCTTCCTGCCATCTCTCTCGTTATTCTTCATAAATCCCCACCCATACTAGAGCTGAATGAAACCATTCTTTCAGTCTATGAGCACTACAGCTAACATTTCGATCCTATAATCCCATTACTGGAGACTACGTGGCAGTCCACGCTGAACGCTCTGCAAAGCCTTCTAATCTGAATCTACAAACTTTAAACTACCCTTTAACAAAGAGTAGCATAAAATACTGCTGTAACTGGAGAAATACAGAGGATAAAGAAAGAGAGAGGAAATGGGACATGGCACCCCACAGTACATAGAGAACAGAAAAAGAAAGGCATGCATTTATCTACTGCTGTTGACAGCATCACATGCCCCAAAGCATTTTGCAGCCAATGAAATATTTGTCAAACTGCACTCACTGTCGTAATGTGTGAACTGAATATATAATTAACGTCCAGCATAATTTTAAAATGTACAAGCTCAGGAGGAAGTAATTGGGCACATGATGTGAGGCAGAGTGGAATATTTTCATATTAACGTTGCTTAATTTAATGATGAAATGGGGATTTGGAGGCCACTTTAACTTTAAATCCCTTCTTGTTTTGAATAACTTAAAGAAGTTACTCTCTTGTTGCTGCACTAATCTCACTGTGGGCTGTTTGTCCTCCCAATATTGTACCCAAAAACAGATTTATAAATGTGATTGAGTAATTGTGTTACCTAAGGAAGGAACTTTGAGTATATGAATAAAATGCAAAAGCCTGCAGATGCTGGAAATCCAAAGCAACAGACACAAGATGCCGGAGGATCTCAGCAGACCCGGCAGCATCTATGGAAAAGAGTAAACAGTCAGTGTTTCAGACCTTGACCCTTCTTCAGGGCTGAAACTGAAGGGAGAAGACGCCAGAATAAAAAGGTTAGTGGGGGGCAGAGGAAAGAGGATAGCTAGCAGGCGAAACCAGGTAGGAAGGAAAGGTGAAGGGCTGGAGAGAAAGGAATCTGATAAGAGTGGAGAGCAGACCATAGGAGAAAGGAAAGGAGAAGGAGCACCAGGGGGAGGTGATAGGCAGGTGAGAAGAGGTAAGAGGCTAGAGTGGGGAATAAAAGAAGAGGGGAAGGAGAGGGAAAATTATTCTCACTGCTGAAGAAGGGTCTCAGTCTGAAACATTGACCATTTATTCATTTCCACAGATGTTTCCTGACGTAGGGTTCTTCCAGCATTTAGTGTGTGTTGCTCAAGTATATTAATACTACCTTCTTATTAAAAGAATATCTTGGGATATCCTTCATTTAATTATCAAGGTAACCTTCAGTTTTCCTCCATTAGTTTGCTTTACACAGTATTCCCTATGCCAACCTGGATGGCAGGTTAAATAGCTATTGCCCAGAATACTATTAACCAAGTGTTGCCATTGTTGTTCTTGAATCAGATGTTCATGTCTAGAAAAGCTTTAGATTCAAAAATATCCAGCCTATGTCCCTGTGTCTGTGCTGTACTTGCAACTTCACCAGCATGACATGATTGAATGAAATCACCAGCAGTAACAGAGGCCTAAGATGAAGAGGTTCAGTGTACTGCAGCAAGCACACATTGAACTATTTCCCACTCAAAGAGATTCTGTTTCATGAAATGAAGCAAAAATCCCACTGGAAATCTGAGGCTGAAGTAGTAAATACTGGAATCATTTTGCAAGTCAGGCTACATCAGTGAACTGAACAGACAGATTAAGGGCTTGGGAGCACAGCCCTTCATCAGAACTGGTATTAAGAATGAAAGCTTTGTAGATCTGAATAAGGCATCTTACGGTCCAGAATTATTTGTTTGTTCTTCAGTATTTAGACTTCATGTTAGTTAATTTTTTGGGTTTAGATCCTTCAGACTTATTGCTGATTCACTCCTGATGAGTCCTGATGAAGGATCTCACCCTGAAATGTTGACTGTTTATCCCTCTCCATGGTTGCTACCTGACCTGTTGAGTGCCTCCGGTATTTTGTGTGTGTTGCTCTGGGTTTCCAGCATCTGCAGAATCTCTTGTGTCTACCATCTCTGCAGATGTGTCCTGAGAATTCCTAATGTCTCTTTCTAGAGATATTGAAATAACAATGTCCTCACCCTTTGAACCAGGAGGTTCAGGAGGTCATAAGTGAGAAAGTAACCAACTAAGACAGGGAGAAAGCATTTTGAATCAGTGAATGTTTTTTTATTATTGGATTTTCATTTGGAATGCCATTTCCTTTTATCTCTGCACTTGCATTCTCATCTACTTAGGCACAATTCTGATGGTCATCTTGGAGTTATTTATCTATCTATCTATTTATTTAGAGATACAGTGTGGAAGTGGCCCTTCTGGCCAACGAACTGCACTGTCCGGCAACCCACTTATTTAACCCTAGCCTAATTACTGGGCAATTTACAATGATCAATTGACTTACTAACTGGAATGTATTTGGACTACGAGAGGAAACTGGAGCACCCAGAAGAAACCCACGCGCTAATGGGGAGGATGTACAAACTCCTTACAGACAGCATTGTAATTGAACTCTGAACTGCGAACTGTGAACCACGATGTCCCCAGTCATAATAGCATCGTTAATAGCTACGTTACTGTGGCGTCCCATTATCTGGGCAAATGTGCACTCTTCCAAACAAAGAAGTCTATTATAAATGAGAAATCCAAAGCAACACATACAGAATGCTGAGGGTAACACATGCAAAATTCTGGTGTCTTCCCCCTACTTTCCCAGTCCTGAAGAAGGGTCTTGCCCTGGAACTTTGACTCTTTATTCATTTCCATAGATGCTGCCCGACCTGCTAAGTTCCTTCAGCATTTTGTGTGAGTTGCTATAGAAGACTATGAAACATGTTGAGAAGAGAGGATTTAGAAAACAGGAAAGGAAGATGTGTCAATTCCTCTGTTGCTATCCGTTTGCCTCGGTGCTACATGCTCTGGCTGAGATGAGGAGGATGCCAAACTGCTGATCATTGAGGTTTTTAGAGTATTCATTTGGGAAATGAATTTAAACAGCCTGCAGATTAGAGCAGCAGACAAAGTAGGTAAGTAATTAACCAATTATTGTAGTTAAAATTTCAATTAACATTTAGTCAATTTAAATAAGTGTCATACTGCAGTGATCGGCACTGATTAGTTTATGCTAAACTGAAAATTGATGCATGAAAAGGCTGTTCAGGGTAGAATTAGTTTCAATGCAAGAGGAAAAAAAGGCTCATTTCATAATGACATTTAATGATCTGTGTATGCTTTGTTTTTCTGCCTATGTAAATAACCATGTGGACCTTTTGACTGAACACGTATTAAGTGTTATAGCAAAAACAGTTTAGCATGAAACACCATACTGAAGCAAATGGACTGATTGGATAATGGATAAAGCAAGTATTACGCCTTTGTATTAGATATTTAACTTGACCTGTATAAAATGAGTGCTTTCTGCATTCCCTGACTGATAGTGCACACAATGCAGTCTTCAGCTAGATGACAAATTATTGAAACTTTACAATGGATGTTTATAATGGAGCGAGGACACACTTCAGTTCATTGGCTGGATGTATTAAAATATAAATCTGACATCTTACAAAGACTCCGTGTGCACACATCACTTCTCAGCAATGTCTCAATGCACACATCTGGTTTGAGATCCTAAAGGGCCAGCTCAATTTTGTTAATTCCTTTTCAGCAGGAACTAGCTTTTCCCCATGCTTAACCATATAAAAGCCAGTAGAATGTTGTAGAGTCAATAGCTCAGGTCCGGTCCAATTTGCACTAATCGTCCACATTTGGTCGGGGTTGGACTAGATGGTCATTTCAGTGGTTTCTCTGAACCTCCAGAGCACACATTGAACTTTGCACCTGGCACCAATATGGAGGTGCGTGGATAAGTCATCCCTCCAAGAGGATCTCAACCCTGTTGTGGTTCGGAGGCTTGCACACCTCAATGACCTGGAGAGCCATGCTGGGTGAAGTCATAACTTTATGCTTTGGCTCTTGGAAGAGTCACCCATGCCAAGCAGGTCAAAGGGTAGAGGTCAGACTAAAAGTGGTCCACCGGTCCTGCAACATGTCATGTCAGCTCTGGGCTAACAACCCTGACTGGTAAAACAAGACTGTTATGGAAACAGCAATGAAGAATTCTTCTACAGCTGAGTGTGATGGTATTCCTGAGTCTCCACCTGGAACTTACATGACTGACATTCGTGAAAGCCAAGCTACTGACATGATGAAGGAAGGCCTGAGCACCGCCAGAGATATGGCACCTTCATTGCTGCCCTAAACACCAGTGGCGTAACGGGCAGTAGGTAGGGTAAGTCACGATGCCTGACTGTATCTTTTAGTCAAATAAATTTCTAATCATTAGATGCTTTCAATCCAAGAATACTTAGCAGTGAGCAAAATCAAACATGTATGAATGTTGACATCAGGATACATAAGTAATAAGATAGCTGGGGCTTGCTTTATAGTCAGCACTCGTTCTTCGAATGGTAAATGATCAAGCAGTCTGATGTCGTGCCTTTCAAAGAGCTGATGTGCAAATTCAAATCCTCTTTATTTAGACATTACATCAAAAGAAAATACATATTCCATTGGAATTGTTAGAGCAACTCTAGAAACAAAACCCTGTAAGATCTAAAAACACAAAGTTTGCAAAACTAAATCCTGTGGCAATATACCACAGCACTTATAGATCGTGAATTAATGTGTTAGTCTTTCTAAGGATTTAAATTTGACCACTGCCAGAACATGGACCATCTAATGATTGGACATTTACAGTTTTTGGTTTTTTGCAAATCCAAGACTTTAAATAACGTGATCACAAAGTGAATAAATATCTAAAGATTCTGGACCGTTACACTGTGCCCTTTAAAAGGTAAATGAGAAGATTTTGGAAGTGGTTTTCAAGTCTTAGCTGATCTTGCACATTAGGAATTCCATCATCTTTAAGTATATAACTGCAAGATGGTTTCAAATTTTGATTGATATGTTTGGAGCTAGAGCAGGGAAATGCTTGACAAGATTGTCCAGCTGAAGAACAGCTGCATCCTTCAGAAACAATGATATTGAAACCATGAGAAAACATTTATCCGCTGGTTATAACACATCTGGGTTCATTTATTTAATATATAATGCAAACCAGGTAAAACCATTTGGATTCCATCATTCCTTAAGGAAGACGATCTGATTAAAATACCAGATGCATTATGGTGTTTCATATTAGAGGCTCACAGTTGTAAATCTGAGTACATTAAAAAAAAATCTGTCTTGCATTCTACAGAAAAGTTCTTGGCCTTGTTGGCAAGGCAGCTACTGTTTCACATGTTTTTATCTTACACTGTGTTTATATGTATTTTCATAAACCTTATGCTAATGTATGTTAACTGGACTGAGAAAGCCCAAACAAACCTTTGCTAAAACTTCAGAGTGAGATTGTATTGTACTGGTGTAGAGAAAACTTTAGCTATGGGCTATGTAGATAGTTTGATCTAAGACAGGCAACATAAGATGAGCAAGCTTCAGTATTCAGTCAATTTCTTCAGTTAGTTTGCATGTTATCTTAAGTCAAGCCATTTAAGCAGAATTTACTTGGTATTAAAATGAGCAAAGATACATTGGTCTTAAAGTAGATTTGATGAGTTCTGCATGTTGGTGTATTTAGTAACAGATGACCCTTTAAGATTTCTCTAGGATCATGCTGGTGAAGCACAGTGACAACAAAAGCAAGCAAATCCATAAATTACTGCACTTTTCTCCGATACAATTACCGCACCCAATAGCCTGTAACTTCCCTTTTGGAGATGAGCTTTTGAAACACCTGGTATTTTTGCAGTATGAACTGAAGTCTCGGAGGTGCAGGATGGTTGCGGTGTGGTGGGTATAGGCTGAGTTGAGATGGCGAGGCCTGGGCCTGAGAGCAAAACATGAGCCAATGATTGACCGTTGCTGGAGTGCATGTGGGGGTGATTCAATGAAGCACACCTGAAGCGAGGCAGAGTCGAGGTGGTGGGGCCTAGCCCCGGTCCCGGAACAAGAAACTACATGAAGTTTGGCCGATTTAAGCAGCAGGTCGATTTAAAAAGGTCAGGACCTTGGAGCTCGAGGCAAGGGATGGACCGGTCTCCATAAGGTTTACTTGTCTCTGTGCTGAACGAGGCTGAGGCCTGCAGCTAACAGGCTTCTGAGTCGGCTGCAGTGATGACTGGCTTCTTGGCTGTGGAATCACTTTCATGAACTTATTTTTATTGTTTGCATTATTTTATTTTCCTGCACAACAGGTGTTTGATGGTATTTTTTAGATGGGTTTTATCGGATTTCTTTGTTTTGTGGCTGCCCGGAAGAAGACAAATTTCAAGGCTGTATATAGTATACATACTTTGATAATAAATGCACTTTGAACTTTGAGCTTTGAATCTTGAACAATTGAATGTAAATGTCCAGGACACTGCTGTAAATGAACAAAGGAAAAACCAGAGGCTTTAACTATTATTTTAAATTTCACTCTTTAATTTTGCTGATAAGTTACAAATTAGTTGATGAAAGAAAGAGAAGAATTTCTATCCAACATAAAAACAGAGAATGTGGAAAAAAGCTCAGCATGTCAGACAGCATCGGTGGAAAGAGAAACAGTCAACATTCTCCGTATGCAATGATTTGTTAGAATGTTGCAGCATTTTCTGTTCGTGCTTTCGATTTTCAGCTTTTGCAGAATTTTTCTTTGATTTTTCGCTAGAGTTTATATCATGCCTTTCAGGAGGTCCCTGAGTGTTTTAGAGCCAATTTGAGGTTCAATTGATGGTATAATGTAGGAAACAATTTGAACACAGCATCGACTGCCCCAGTGCTGCCTCCCTCACTGATGCTCTGAACAACTTTTATGCACGGTACGAGGCATGCAACACAACGGTGGCCACGAAAGCTACTCCCCTCCCAGGTGAACAGCCACCGTCTGCAACAGCAGCAGATGTGAGAGGGGCGCTACAGAGTCAACCTCCGTAAGATGGCCGGACCAGACAACATCTCAGGCCGAGTGTACTCAGTGATATCTTCAACACGTATTCATCCAGGCTGCTGTCTCCACATGCTTCAAATCAGCCACTGTCATCCTGGTACCAAAGAACTACACCTTCAGAACTAAACGACTACCATCCAGTGGCACTTTGAACGTCTGATTATGACACATATCACAAACTCCATTCCTGCCACATTGGACAATCTCCAATATGCTTACCGACAGAACTGCTCTATGACAGATGCCATAGCAGCTGTCATTCACCTGGTTCTGACACACCTGGAAAACAAGGAGAATTATATCAGAATGCTGTTTCTGGAATTCAGTTCGGCATTCAACACTATGTCCCACAGACCTTGGTGGACGACGTCTGTGGGGCAATAGTCCTAAAGAGGGTCTCGGCCCAAAATGTTGACTCTTTGTTTATTTCATTGGATGCTGCCTGACGTGCTGAGTTCCTTCAGCATTTTGTGTGTATCGCCTTGATGAACAGACTCCTATTCCACTGTGCAACTGGGTGTTGGATTTCCTAATGAACAGGCCTCAGATAGCCAGCATGCACAACTGCCCCTCCCTCCTCATCATCCTCAACACGGAATTTCCCACCCCACCACCCCCGAGCTGTGCGCTGACCCCACTGCTGTACACTCTGCACGGCGAAATACCCGAGCAATCACATCGCCAAGTTCACTGATGACATGACAGTAGTGGGGCTCATCACCAACGACAATGAGACGGACCACAGAGAGGAGGTGGAAGAGCTCGAGACCAGATGCCAGGCAAATAACCTCTTCCTCAATATTAACAAGACAAAGGAGATGATTATCTGCTTCTGGAGAATTTGCAACACACACACACACACACACACACACACACACACACACACACTCACACACACACACACACACACACACACACACACACACACACACACACACACACACACACACACACACACACACACACACACACACACACACACACACACCCTTTACATTGGCAATAGAGCAGAGGAAATTGTAAATTTCAGTCTCCGGGGAGTGCACAATCGCACACGGCCTCTCAGGGTCCCAGGATACATCCTGACCTATGCAGTTAAGAAAGCTTCCCAACACCTCCACTTTCTGAGAGCTGGACATCCATACTCACATCATTCTACAGATGTTCATTAGAGAGCATCCTGACGAGTTACATCACTGCACGGTACAGAAACTGGACTGCGGCGGACAGGAGAGCTCTACGATGGTGTGGTGAACTACATATACCTGTCTGGACACGCCCCTCCGCTGACTGCTCCTGTGGCTCCTCCCACAGACCCCGGTATAAAGGCGATTGGAGGCACTGCTCGTCCCTCAGTCTCCAGGATGTTGTGTGATGGTCGCTTGCTGCTGATAGTGCTTTCTCTTCCAGCTAATAAAAGCCTATCTCTCGCCTCACGTCTCCGAGAGTTATTGATGGTGCATCAGATGGGTAATCAAAACTGCCCAACACATCATCGACACTGACCTACCTGCCAGCAAGGACATATATACAGTCGGCCCTCTGTATCCGCAGTTTCTGCATCCGCGGCTCAATAATATTCAAAAAAAATTCCAGAAAGTTCCAAAAAGCAAAACTTAACTTGCCGTGCGCTGAGCACTACGCTGAATCTATGTGAATGAGGTGATGTGTAGGCACACCCTGCTGTAGCCTTCCGCCATTTCACAGATCCTCAGTCTCTCTCCAGCACTCGTCTTTGAGCATTGCTCGCCTCGTGTCTCGTTCGTTTGCTACTTGTGTTGTGGGCGAGAGGAAGGAGTTTAAGGCTAGTAAGGGATGGCTGGCTATGTAAAGCATCACACCCTCAAGGGAGAATTGGCATTGGCTGATGCCAAGGCAGTATCAGCGTTCCCAGAAGGGCTACGATGGTTGCGTCTGTACTGACCATGTACATTTTTTTTGTCATTATTCCCTGAACAATACGGTATAACAACTATTGACATAGCAGTTACATTGTATTAGGTAATATAAGTAATCTAGGGGTGATTTAAAGGATACAGGAGGATGTGCGTAGGTTATATGCAAATACTGAGCCATTTTAAATAAAGGACTTGAGCATCCGCAGATCTTGGTATCCGCGGGGGGGGTGGGGGGGTCCCGGAACCAATCCCCCGTGGATACCGAGGGATGATTGTACAGAATGGTGCCAGAAAAGGGCTAGCAACATCCTGAAGATCCCCACACACCCTGCTCATGGACTGTTTGTCCCATCCCCACTGGGGAGGAGACTATGTAGCATCCACGCCAGGACCACTAGACTCAAAAACAGTTACTTTCCCCGAGCAGTAAGGCTGATCAACACCTCCACCCACTAACCCACTCCAGCACTGCTTTATTTCCTATCAGTCAACTTACGTACAGCCCAGTGTCACTTTATGGACATACACTGAATCTATGTGTATATCTTATGTACTATATTTATATTTGTTATTAATATTCTGTTCTTTATCTTTTGTAGTTTTTTTGTGCGGAGTCAGATCTGGAGTAACAATTATTTTGTTCTTATACTTGCTACAGGAAATGATATTAAGTAACCTTAACTCTTGAATAAACAAGTTCAGGGTTGCCTTGGGAATAGGTGTAGAGTTCATCTGGTTGATGGGTTAAAGGGGGAAGTTATAGAGAAAAAAATGAACAAAAGCTATCAAATGAAGTTAGTTAAGGAGTCAGAACAAAGGAAATGGAATGTAATAAACTGTGGAATACAGGGCTGCAGAAGTTGCCCATCACATCAGATCATAATAATGGAGAGGAAAAATGTGAATCTTAGAGACAGAAAAATAGAGCACAGAAGCAGGCCCTTCAGCCCATCTAGTCCATGCCAAACCATTTAAACTGCCTACTCTCATTGTACTGCACCAGGGCCATCGCCCTCCATACACCCACCATCCATACACCTATCCAAATTTCTCTTAAACGTTAAATCAAGCTTGCAGGCACTAACTGTGTTGGCAGCTTATTCCACACTCTCACAACACTCTGAGTGAAGAAGTTTCCCCTCATGATCCCCTTAAACTTTTTACTTTTCACCCTTAACCCATGATGTAGTCCTAGCTAATGTCAGTGGAGGAAGCATGCTTGCATTCACTCTATCTATACCCCTCATAATTTTGTAGACCTCTGTCAAATCTCCTCTCAATCTTTTACATTCCAAGGAATTTCCTTATAACTCAGGTCTTCCAGACCCAGCTACGTCATTAAAAATTTCCTCAGTACTCTTTCAACCGTATTTACTAATCAGAAATGGCCAGTTCTGCTAACTGACAGTATGTGAGTTACCTGATGCAATCAAATTTGATATTGAGTCCAATGTTACTTGCCCAGAACAAACACGGGCTACTCTTCCTTAGATGTGTTCGGCCTGTTTATAACATCGGGGGTGGCCACAGGCAGACAGATCAAAGTATAGGTGAAGTGGCAAATTAAGCTGGCTTATTTCAGGGAGCTCTGGGTTGCCACTGAACACAATCACCCAACTGTCGTTTATCTCTCCAGTACAGAGGAGGCAACGCTGGTTACTTTGCAGCTGGCATAACAATTTACATTGCCAACAATTCAGGTTCAATTCCTGCCACTGTCCGTAAGGAATTTGTATATTCTCTTCATCACTGTGTGTGTTTCCTCCGGGTGCTCTGGTTTCCTCCCACAGTCCAAAGACGTACAGGTTAGTAGGATAACTGGTCACACGGGTGTAACTGGGTGGCGTGAGCTTGTAGGACATGAAGCTCCTGTTACTGCACCGTATCACTAACTAGATAAAATAAACACTGTGAACGTTGTTGTGAGATTGACCAGCAGAGATTCATTCTCATATATAAAATATCAGCTTGTTTCCTAATTGCAGTTAGGATCAGTTTATTATTGTCACATTAGGGGAAGGGAGCGTGTAAAGCTTTCTTACATAATGTTCACACAGATCAATTCTTTATTCAGTGCATTGAGGTCATTAACAAGATAAAGCAGAATAAAGTGTAATAGTTACGAGAAAGTGGCATTTGGATAGACATTTAAGGTCAGCAGGTTGTACATTCTGATGATGACTGGGACAGGATGGTTGGGGGCAGGAGGCTATATAAATAAAACTTTCAAGAATATATCCATCCTAGGAGAGCTTTTAACTGGCTGCATCACTGTCTGGTGTAGGGGGTGGGAGGGGGGTGTGTGGTTACTGCGCAGGGTCGAAGTAAGCTGCAGAGAGTTGTAAACTTACTCAGCTCCATCATGGGCACCAGCCTCTGCAGTATCCAGGACATCTTCGAGGAGTGATGCCTCTAAAGGGCCTGCCATTAAGTATCCCTATCGCCCAGGTCATGTCTTGTTCTCATTGCTGCTATCAGGAAGAAGGTACAGAAGCCTGAAGGTACACATTCAATGGAACAGCTTCTTCCCCTCTGCCATCTGATTTCTGAATGAACATTGAACCCATGAACACCACCTCACTAATTCTTATTTCTACTTTTGCACCAATTTAATTTAACTATTGGCTATATATACTTACTGTAATTTACAGTTTTTTTCTCTATTATTATGTGTTGCATTGTAGTGCTGCCACAAAGACACCAAATCTCACTACATACACCGGTGATATTAAATTTGATTCTGATTCAGAACTGGCGGTATGAGCTGTATTTTATGCCCTCAATACCATTAGCAGGAATTTATGTGAGCCTGTGTTGGAGAGCTCTTGAAATGGACGCAAGGATTACAACGTGTGATCAGCCTGCACCCATTGCATCTGATGCAGGCAGCATGTCAAGACTTTGTCATTGATGGATGTGGCCACTGTCAACTGCACTTGTCATTGGCTGAATGCCTCAGCAGGGAGACCAATATTGTGAGGACCCAGTACAAATTAAAGGCAACCTGTCTTAATTAAAGCCAATTAAACCCAGCCTGCTCCTCTTAAAGGGGAGGTACACTGGAGCTGTAACAGCTGTTGGCAGACATTCTATCTCAGAGATTGATGTGGGAAAGTGTCAGCAACAGTAGACCACATGAGACAGCTGGTTCAGAGTCCTTAATGCAAATTTTCAGACGTATCCGGTATCGGTTTGGGTTGCTGAGCCCCTTCAGAGATAGACTGAACAGACAGTAGACATTTACTGTGGTGGTCATTGCTAGGGCATTGGCTCTGAGAACACTAGACACAGTCCAAGAAGGTGCTGTCGCATGAGAGGTCAAAGTTAATGAATATAACTTCAGACACCTCTCCAGTTTCAAGCACAACTCAATTCATCACAAAAACATCAGTCATCCACTGACAATCTCTATTGGGATTTTTTCCTCCACTTCATCCTCACACTTTTAACCCTGATGCAGCTTGGAAGTGTAATGGTTAGCACCACGCTTTACACTACCAGTGACCACAGTAAGTAAGGAGTTTCTACGTTCTTCCCATGAATACATGGGTTTCCTCCAGGTGCTCCGGTCTCCTCCCACAGCCCAAAGACGTACCGGTTGGTAGGTTCATTGGTCATTGTAAATTGTCCCATGATGAGGTCAGGGTTAAATCCGGGGGTTGCTGGGTGTCATGGCTTGAAGGGCTGGAGGGGCCTCCATGTTGTATCTCAAGAAGTAAAGAAATCATCTCATACCAAACACTGTTAGACAGTGAGAGCCTTCTCACCGAAACACAATCACTGATACACTTCACTCTGACTTGCAGACAAAAAGCTGCATCATTCAGTCAGCAGCAGCTAAACTGGCTGGTTTGTAGTGGGAAGGGGGTCATGGTGGTGGGGTGGGGGCATGTGAAGCATGATTAGATCAGCCAGTATATGTTCTGTGGCTGAAAATATGGATAATAACAGTGACAGCCCCTTCCTGCTTTCACTTCCCATTTCCCATCTGCTTATCTTCCATTGAGAATGTGCTTCAGTTGGAATACCAGAACCTTGCTCTAAGACAGGCTCTATGTGAATTCACAAAGCAGCTTCAAGTTTTTAAATTTGATTTGGATGATTGCTCTCTCTAAACTTTTATTTTTGAGCTATGATAATCCGTGGCAGGGGAAAGAGAAAGATCATAAAGGTTAACATTATTTGCCACATGCACAGAACATCGAACATTGAAACACGCCATCAAATGAGTCATTTACATCAACGAGGATGTGTTGGAGGGCAGCACGCAAGCACTGCCAAACTTCCAGCACGCCAGCAACTTAGTCACCTTAAGCCATTTCTCTTTGGAATGTGGGAGGAAACTGGAGCACCCAGGGAAATCTCACACAGTCATGAGGAGAACGCGCAAGCTTCCTACAGGCATCGTCATCACCATTACGTGCTGCGTCGTATGACATGGGCGATCATAGTCTTCCATCTGTCTTTAATCTGAGTTCCAATAAGCTCTTCAAAACCTTTGCCTGTCCACCTCTTGATATAACTCATAAATATTGTGAGCAGTCGACCATGAACTTACAGGCAATGGTGGGAATTGAACCCTGTCAAGATAGCTGAAACTGTGAAGTGTTAACACTAACTACCATACCACTGTGCTACCTTGGAAGGAAACAATGTGGAGGCATTGTTGAAAGGGAACTGCAGATATTGACACTGGTGGAGTCTTGCCACAAACTGCTTAGAAAGAAACATACAGGTTACCTAGTCCGTTCAACTCCTTCCACCTCCTACGGTTCCATTGTCTTTTTCACTCTCCACTCCTTCTCAGCATACTGAGCTCGAAGGGAAAACCTCCTTATTCACACACACCTGGGAGCAAAAGAATATTGCAGAAACAAGAACCAAATGGCACTATTTGGGTGGCATCGTAGTCTAGTGGTTAGCACAATGCTTTGCAGTACCAGCAACCAGGGTTCAATTCCCGGGGTTGCCTGTAAGGAGTTTGTATGTTCTCCCCCTAACCACATGGGTTTCCTCCAGGTGCTACAGTTTCCTCCTGCAGTCCAGTTTGTTGGTTAATTGGATACTGTGATTGACCCGTGATTAAGCTAGGATTATATCAAGGGTTGCTGGGCAGCACTGCTCAAAAGGTCAGAAGGACCTATTCCAGCCTGTATCTCAATCAATAAATATAACAAATAAACAAACAAATAAATATCTCCAGCACCTTATCTATATTTCGGAGAATATCAGTGCCCCAGCAAGTCAGTGCTGGCATCAGACAACAGTGTAGAAACAAACAAGAACCACTGTTTCTCAGCTCCTGTGATCCCGGTTCAATCCTGTTCTCTGGGTGTTGTCCGTGTGGACTTTACATAACTACCATCTGACTGATTATATTTCCTCGAGGTACTCCAGTTTCCTACCTCACCCCAAAGACTTGTGGGTTGGTTTGCCAACTGGCCACTGTAAATTGCCTCTAGTTGGAAGGTGAGTGGTAGATGATATGGAGAGTTGAGAGCTGAATGGGGGAATGTGGAGAATAAAATAGGACCAATAAAATTCAAAGTAAGTTTATTTTCAACGTAGTTATATGTCACCATATAACAACCCTGAGATTGATTTTTTTGTGGGCATACTCTATAAATTCAATAGCCATAACAAAATCAATGAAAGACCATACCAGCTGGATATACAACCAGACTGCAAAAGGCAACAAAATGTGCAAATGCTAAAAGAAACAAATACTACTACTACTAATAATAATAAACTTAAATAAAAACACAACCCAGAAAGCTGAATAAATTATAATTGTAGAAGAAAAAGTTAACCAATGGAAGAGCATGACTCTCCGTAGAAGACATCCCCTTGATCTGAGCAGACTAGATGGTGACAAGGAAGCATCGAATGTCGGCTCAGAGTTGGAGACCTCTTCCCAGAAGCAGAGACAATACAGGACTAGATGGTTAACACAAAAAAAAGATCAAAGATACATGATAAAAGACCAGCAAATTCAAGATGACAAAGAAACCGGAAACAATCCAACACATTACAGGATCCTGCAGCAGTTTAACTCAATCTGATTACTTACACAGGCACAATGAAGTGGCAAACTTCATTCACTAAGATCTTGCCTTAAAATACAAACTCATAAAACACACCATACAAGCCTAATCCAGTTTTAGAGTCAGAGCCCTAAAATTATACTACAACCAATCCAATATTATTGATAGGACAATCTGTGATAACCCTCCAGATATAATATTACAGGGTGAACAAGGATGAACAACTTACCTAATAGATATAGCTATTCCAAGCATACTTAACATACAGACATCAATGTGAAAAACACCAGAACTATGCTGAATTAAAAGAGGAAATTGAAAGATTTTGGAAAATGAACAGGGTATACATGGTCCCAATGGTATTATCTGCAACCAGCATCATCCCAATGTCGCGACACAATAACATTTAAGCAATTAATCCTACACAGCAATATCTATGTAGATCTCCGGCAAGGCACAATTGTCCAAATAGTCCAAAAAGCTCCTAGCAATTGAGAAATGAGCGAGCTTGACTCTGCCCATATCTCAGGTTTTACCAGCTTGAACTGAGAAAAATCAAAAATATAATAATAATAATAAATAACTAATCAATAAATATTGAAAACATAAGATGAAGTGCCCTTTGAAGTGAATCCATAGGTTGTGGAAACATCTCAGTGATGGAGTAAGTGAAGTTGAGTGAAGCTATCCCCTCTGGTTCAAGAGCCTGGTGATCGAGGGGTAATAACTGTTCCTAAACCTGTTTGTGTGAGTCCTGAGGCTTTTGTACTTTCTTCCTGATGGCAGGATTAATGTAAATGGATGCACGATGGACATCATGGGGACCTTGCATACTTCCTGACATTACAGTATATCAGCTTTGCCACTCACCCTCTGCTCTGCACGAGTCAATGCAGACAACAAAGTAAACAGAAGAACTACAGGTAGGTGTAGATTTGAGTCAGATAACAATCCCCTGCGATAAAATGACAGCATTCTGCTTTTAGAACTCCCGATTATTTGCTGTAACTTATGATAATTATACAGCAGGAAACATTTATCTGTCTTCATCCAGAACTCTGCACTCTTACACTACTTATATAATTACAGTTCTTTTTTAATTGTTCTGTTAAAGTGAGTATCTTCACCTAATCAGAGTAACACGTACACGTTGCTGGAGGGACTTGGTAGGTCAGGTAGCACCTATGGAAATGAATAAACAGTCGACGTTTCAGGCCAAGACCCTTAATCAGGACTTTCACATATTTATACATTATACTCCATTGGCTAGGTCTTTATTCATTCACTTAGCCTATCTGCTGTACACACGTCCTTTTGTAGAGACATAAATGCAGATGCTGGAATCTGGGGCAATGAAAAAGATGCTGAAGGAAATCAATGGGCCAGATACCATCGCCATCTCCTCCATCATCTTGTCTGCTGCTCTATATTGCTTTCTAGCTTCTCAGGTTCTCTTCACAATGTACTCTTCTTTGTACAATTTGTCTTTGTTATATAATGTACTAATGCCATCTATAAATTTGTAGACCATACAACCATTTCTGGTGGAATTTCAGGTGGTTATAAAAGGATGTACAGGAGCGAGATGTGGTGTCATAGCAACAACCTTGCACTTAGTGGGACTCAGTAGGACCAAAGAACTGACTGTGAATTTCAGAAAGGGTAAGTTGAGGGAACACACACAGTCCTAACAGAGGGATTAGAAATGGAGAGAATGAGCAGTTTCAAGTTCAGATAGATAGATAGATAGATAGATACTTTATTCATCCCCATGGGGAAATTCAACTTTTTTCCCAATGTCCCATACACTTGTTGTAGCAAAACTAATAACATACAGTACTTAACTCAGTAAAAAAATATGATATGCATCTAAATCACTATCTCAAAAAGCATTAATAATAGCTTTTAAAAAGTCCTGGCGGTTGAATTGTAAAGCCTAATGGCATTGGGGAGTATTGACCTCTTCATCCTGTCTGAGGAGCATTGCATCGATAGTAACCTGTCGCTGAAACTGCTTCTCTGTCTCTGGATGGTGCTATGTAGAGGATGTTCAGAGTTTTCCATAATTGACCGTAGCCTACTCAGCGCCCTTCGCTCAGCTACCGATGTTAAACTCTTCAGTACTTTGCCCACGACAGAGCCCGTCTTCCTTACCAGCTTATTAAGACGTGAGGCGTTCCTCTTCTTAATGCTTCCTCCCCAACACGCCACCATAAAGAAGAGGGCGCTCTCCACAACTGACCTATAGAACATCTTCAGCATCTTCAGAAGTTCCTAGGTATCAGAATCCCTGAGGACCCGACATGTTGATACAGTTACACAATGGTGGCTATATTTCATTAAGAGTTTAAGGAGACTTGGTATGTCACCAAAATCATTCACAAATTTCTATAGATGTACTGTGGATTCTAATTGGCTGCATTGCCATCTGGTATGGAGGGGGGAGGGCTACCGCACAGGATTGAAGGAAGCTGCAGAGGGTTGTAAAATTAGTCAGCTCCATCATGAACACGAGCCTCCGTGGTATCCAAGACATCTTCAAGGAGTGGTTTATTAGGAAGGCGACATCCATCATTAAAGACCCCCTTCACTCAGGTCATGCCTCGTTTACACTGCTACCATCAGGTAGGAGGTACAGAAGCCTGAAGGCACACACTCAGTGATTCAGGAACAGCTTCTTCCCCTTTGCCATCAGATTTCTGAATGGACGATGAACCCATGAACACTACCTCACTAATTTTAAATTTATATTTTTTTACTACTTATTTAATTTAACTATTTTATGTATATTTACTGTAATTCACAGTTTTTCTCTCACTATTTTCTTGTACCACAAAGACAATAAATTTCATGACATATGCCGGTGATGTTAAACCTGATTCTGATTCTCTTCTTTGTGTCTTAAGCAAAATTAGCCATCACACCTTTAGCATCTACACACAGGCCACGTATATAAACAGTAGAATGTTTGCGCCTGAGAACATTTCAAATATTGATTTAATTAGTATTTTACCATGGCCTCACAGGAAGTTACTTGATTTGCTGTGGGGTAAGTTGAGGTTATTCATTCTGAAAGGATCAATGCAGAAAAATGTTGTTTAATTATTGAGAAACATTAAGTAATGACTTACAATGAGATAGTGCAATTCTTGTTTCTGGAGTACATAACGTTAACATGCACGTAGAGCTAACAAGTTGTTATGCAAATGGTATGTTGACATTTATTTCAAAGTATTTAGAGTAAAAATATTGGTAAATCTTAGAGTCATAGAAAAGTACAGTAGAGAAATAAGTCCTTCGGCCCATCAAGTCTATGCCAAAACCATCAGACTGCTTACTCCCATTGACCTGCTTCGGGACCATAGGCCTCCATACCCCTACCATCCATGTACCTATCTAAATTTCTCTTAAACATTGAAATCGAGCTCACATGCACCACTTGTGCTGACAGCTCATTCCACACTCTCATGACCCTCTGAGTAAAGAAATTTCCCCTCATATTCCCCTTAAACTTTTCATCTTTTACCCTTAACCCATGATGTCTAGTTGTGGCCTCACTTAACCTCAGTGAAAAAAGCCTGCTTGCATTTACCCTATCTATACCCCTCATAATTTTTATACCTCTAAAAATCTCCTCTCAGTCTTCATTCTAATGAATACAGTCCTAACCTATTCAATCTTTCCTTATAACTCAGGTCCTCCAGACCCGGCAACGTCCTACATTTCTCTAGGGCACTCCAGTGAAATCACAAGTGCAGTGGTATGTACAAAATATATGCGTGCTTTAAGGGAACACAGTATAGATTCTTTACATGGATTCCTTGAATAAGTATTATTAAAGATCTGAGAAGTCTGATTTTGTACACCCAAACCTCTCCTATGAGCTCTGAAATTAGCTTGCCCTCATAAGGGCAAGTTATTGTTAGAAATTATTACAAACTTCATTTCAGCCCCATTGTGGTGCAAATCTGGCTTTTATTACCATTCCAATCAAAAAGGCAAAATATTGTGTATGAACTCATAAACATGTGAATGAGGGCAAGAACATTTACAGGAAGTTAGAAAAATGAGATGTGACCTCATTGAGATAAACAAGATCCTTATAGAAATAATAAAATGCAGATACTGAAAATCTGAAATCAAAAAATGCGAGATACTGAAAATGTTCAACATATCTGGCAGCACATGAGAAAAGAGATATAGATTTGTTTTCGCTGATTCAGATGAACTGTATTGATAATTTATTAAACAGAAGAAAAGCTCTAGGAGGGGACAGCATCTTTAACTTGGCTTCTTGTCTCTTGGTCGACTGGTCTTGCATCTAATGGAATTAATGACTTTGTGGCCACGATTGCAGATGACACAAGGATAGGTGGAGGGTGGATAGGGTGAGGAGTGTTATGGAAGCAGGGAGACTGCAGAAGGACTTGGTCAAACTCAGAGAATGGTCAAAGAAATTTCAGATGGCAAACAGTGTAGGGAAGTGGATGGTGTTGCAGTTAGTAGAAGGAATAAAGGCTTAGACTATTTTCCAAATGGGGAGAAAATTTAGAAATCGGAGATGCAAGGGACATTGGAGTCCTTGTGCAAGATTCCCTAGAAGTTATCTTGCAGGCTGAGTTGGTAGTAAGGAAGGAAAGTGCAATGTTAGCAGTCTTTTTGAGAAGACTAGAATATAAAATTAAGGGTGTAATGCCGAAGTTGGGTCAGACTGCATTTGGAGGATTGTGAGCAGTTCTGGACCCCATATCTAAGAAGCATTGTGCTGGCCTTGGAGAGGGCACAGGGGAGCTTTACAAGAATGATCCTGGGATAGCTAAGAGGGTAGTTTGTGAGGTGATGCACTTCTAATGCTATTTATCCTGGATCTCCATGTGTTCCTGGTGAATAGATTCAAGTTTCTCATTTCTATCTCGAAAGGTCCAGGGATAAGATGCTGACATTAGTTCCAGTAAATCTGGAGGATTTGTGAAGAAAGCATTAGTGATACCTTCCAATCCCTTGAGATACTTACTGTAGATAGTTCATATCTCTGAAGCACAGAGAAGTATCACTTTTGCCCAGTGAACCATGAGATTTGTGTCAGGAGAGTAGTTGTTCATATGATACAGTTCTTAATATAATTCAAATCAAAAACTGAAAAAGCTACATTTGTTTGAAAAGGGAAGGAAGATTCACCAGTAAACTTTGAGCACTTACTTACTAGATAGACCAATGGTTTCCAAAGTGGCCAATATCACACTCCTGGGGATGGTGGGAGTTTCTAAGGGGGTGATGAAGATACAGGGGGCAATGGGGGGCACTCAGTAGCAAGTGGAGCAGCGGAAGGATTACAGGGTTAATTTACAAAAAGAATTACTTACAGGCATTTGATCCTCAGTGCCTCATAATTGATTATAATGATCAAATAGTAACCTCCATTGTTGCTTATCAACCATTCTTTTAGACCTTGCTTGGAGTGTTTTATAGTTGTTGAAAAGCAATGTGTCAGTTTTATATTTGGCATATCATGAGAAATCTGGGCCAAATAAATAGTGATATTTCTGGACGCACATTATTTCCAAGCATTATTGCCATTCACTACTCTAGTACAGTGTTAGTATGATTCCCATACTCGAATCACAAAGTGACGCAATTCCTGTGAATTAGGTAATGGTATTCAATAGAGTAAAGTGCAGAATCTGACCTTTCGAATAGTTTTGACAGCATTTCTCTAGCCCATGGCCCAACTGAAATATTGCTGCTCCACTACATGTATCTTTAGGTAAAGAACTAGCTTCTGCCTGAACTATGAGGATGTCATAACTTTCTCCTTTATTGATCGCAGTGCTTGAGGTTGGACTTAAACAATAGGTGATTATCCGTGGTCATTAATCCATAATGAAAATGGCAGAAGCAAACTAAACAAAAAAGAAGCATAGACAGCATGTTATGAAGATTTATACCAGCACCATGAAGCTAGCAGCAGCCAATGAGTGTTGTGTGAAAAAGCTTTTTCAAATGAGGAAATGAAACCATTTGAAAATACACAATGATAAAGCAAAAAGAAATATTTGTTGCTTTTAAACACTTTGTGAAAACTTTCAGAAATGGGAAACACTTCAAAACATATAGTATTTACCAGCACTTCACAACAAAATGGTGATGGTTTGCATTTTTATACATTTCATCGCTTATTGCTAAAATTGTATGGAAAGCCCCTTACATCTGGAGAACTGATTCTGTTAGTAGTAAGGGAGGTTTTGCATAACAGTCATCACACCAAATAATTAAAGCCATTCCAATCAGTGACAACACTGTTCAAATATAAATAGATTAAATGTCTATGAATGCGGACATTGTGCAACATATTTAAGACTACAGAATTTGCTCTGCAGTTGGACAAATCAACTTTACCAGGCAACAAATCTTTGTTTCTTGGTTATTTTTGACTCATAGAAGAGGAAAGCATAGTTCAGGAGTTGTTATTTGCAAGAGAACTAGAAACAGATATGAAGGGGATGTCAAAATTTTGGGTTATTAAGCAGTTGTTCAAAGAGAAGAATCTTCCACTCACTAAAACTCCTGCTTGTGCAACAGATGGGGCACCGTCAATGACGGAACACAACCGTGGGGTTGTTACATTCTTGAAAATAGCTGTACTAAACATTTTTAACAGACAACATTTTGTCCCAAAAAAACTGTGATTGGCTGAACAAATCATTAAATACTGTTATCACAACGGTAAATAAAATCATGTACCATGCTCTAAATTTTTGACTATTTTGAGAGCTTTGTATTGAGAATGATGAACTGTTTGATTGCTTGCTGTTGCACACAGAAGTCAGATGGCTCTTAAAAGGAAACTGCCTGAGACACTTCTATGTGCTTTTTGAATCTGTGATAAAATTCTTTGAAGACTCAAATGCTTCATTCAGTAATCAACACGAGAATGTTAGGCACAACACTGTTTCTTTTTCAAAAGTATTTGCAAAGTTTAATTAAAACAATCTTCTAGGAAGATTGCATCATTGCAAGGAAATGATGTGAATCCTATTAAAGTGAAATTAATTGTCTCCACATTTCTGTCCAAGTTAACCCTATTTAAGTGCAACATTGGCCATTGTGACCTTTTCCAATTTCCAGTCCTCCCTGAGTTGGAAGAAAAAGAAAGAATACCAGATGATGATCATCATGTACACTATGCCATGCTGTATAAAGACACGTCAGTAGGATGGCAGGATCTTCTCTCGAGCCAAATTCCAAATTGGGTAAGAAATCCGTTTCTGAATGCTTGTAATGAGGAATTAACAGGAAGGATGGAGCAAGATCTGATCTTGCTACAAAGTGTCTTTGAGCTGAAGCTGGGGTTCAAAATATCATATCAAGACTTTTGGTTCCAAAAAGAAATCTCTGAGCATTATCCTGCAGTGTGGAAAAAGGTCAAGATTTTTTTTTAGTGCATTGCCATTATATTTAGTGGAGCGCGGTTTCAGTGCAGATGCCCAAAGCAATGAAACAGACTGCAAATTACTGAATGTGGGGATCTGAGACTCCTTCCGAGTGAGAAGCTGATATCACTGCACCAAGCCCATCCACCTCATCGAAAGGTGACAAAGCAATGAAGTAGTGTATGATTGCACTACTAAAGTACGCTCTAAAATTGTTGATGAAATTGTTTTCACTTTAATTAAATAAGTAAACACATTTTATTTGTAGCTTTGAATAATTTTTGCAAATATTTGTCGATGATTTGAACATGCAGTTCCTATTTTCTTTAACTGTGCATCATATATCAAAATTATTTATAGTTTTTATGTAATGGCCAATGAAAGTGAGAGGAGGGTCCTGGGGACGTGGTTTGGGAGCCAAGTGGGTGGCAATCCAAGAAGTTTTGGGACCCACTCAGATATACAGACCAAAATACAGAGAGCACATGTGAAGATTTGATTGGGGGGTGCGCGGTGGGTAGGTGATAGGAAAAAGTGAATGATGTGTATAGGTAGCAAATGAGGTCCAATGTTCAAAGTACATTTATTATCAAAGTACGTATAATATATACAACCTTGAGATTTGTTTCTTTACGGGCAACACAAAACAAAGAAACCCAATTGGATCATTTAAAAAAAGGCCATCAAACACCGAATGTTCAGGAAAAAGTAAGCAAGTAACATTCAGAACTGGAGTTCTCCAAGGTGAGTCCACAGCCATGAAGCTAGTGACAGCTGATCCAGGATCCTGTTCGTTGCAGGCCACAGCCTCAGTTCAGCTCAGAGACCTCAGGAGCAGCGAGCTGAACAGTGGCTGACTCTCTCCTCTGGTCCTGACACTTCGACCGTTTCAATCTGGCCCAGCGTTTAAATGAGCCAAATATAGGGTCACTTCTCACTCTCGGTCCCAGGGCACAGCTGCTTCGATATGCTCTCAGGCCCAGGACCTGCCACCATGATTCAGCCCGTACCCGACCTTTACAAACCGGCCCAGAGCTTAAATCAGTCAAATATCGGCTTGTGCCTCGCTTCCAGCCACAGGAAAATCACAAAGACAGTAAATAATATGGATTGAGGAAGACTGTGAGCATAAGGATATTATGCAGACATGATCAAATGCAATGGTGAGCAATGCATTATCTCTGTTTTAATTATACTAATGAACTGCTGCTAAACTTGCCTTTATAATTCTCTTTTCCATTTGCAGATGGTTACACTAATGAACTACTGATTAAATGGCTTATAGTAGGTCAAAGTTTACCATGGGGATATTATTTTACAGAAACATTTTTAAGTGCCTACATCAATCAGAATTAGGCTGCTTTATTCAGATGAAATATTTGGTTTATGTGAGGGGAATTGGTCACTGCTCACAAGTGTGAAGTGAGTGTATCAGGAGCTGGTATAACCACGGCACATTCAGGTCCATTGTAATGAACGGAATCAAACCTTGCGAAGTAAGTCCAACCTGTGGCTGATACCTTAACACCCATTTAGCCTTTCCAATCTGAGCAAATTATTGAAATATGCCGATTGGACTTTTGTCTGCACTTTAGCATGTTTTTATTTTATTCCACATCTTTCATTTTATTTTGATTTGGCAGAGACCTCTGTTCCACTAAAATAAAGCCAATTCTAGGGATGAATTCTTCATATTTGTTAGATCGCTGTTCTCTGAACTTATATAGCTTGCAGCTCCAAATCTTGTCAGTTTTTAAGTCTCCAGATTCTACAGAATTTTTATGAGACTGTATTAAATCACTGAAATTCTGTTATTTCCTTATTGCAGACTTCCAGGATTCAATAACTTATAAAAAAAAGATTACACTGAACAAATCTTATTTTCGAAAGTGTTGCTTCTTCAGAATTTTTTTGTTTATGATGGACTGCCTGAAACTGAACACAAATATAATTTCAGACTACTTGTATCATGTAGGAATTTGGAGAAACAAGGAGTTAACAATATAATGCATTTAATTGCATAATGGTGCTGATGCTTTACAATAGTTCAACTAAGCTAAAAATGTTTTGTTGATGATTTTCATTTGCACTCACTGTCTGAGGCTTCTCGCTTAAGTGTCGAGCAATAATCAGCCAGCATAGATGGATTCCAGTCACCTTGATACCATTTTTCCATGACTGCAATGTTCTGGTAAACCTTTCACCATGCTCGTCACTGACAGTGCCAAAATTTGCAGAGAAGAAATCTAAATGGGAATGCAGAAAATGAATCTTTAGTAGCATGTCATGGTTTTGTATGCTTGAAGCATGTCGTCAATCAACTCCACATAGCTTGGCGCTCTGAAGTTGCCAAGAAAATCTTCAACAACATCTTTGAATGCTTTCCATATGATTTTTTCTGGTTCCACTAGAAGTTCTTCAAATTGCCTGTCATTACTAACCCTTTTGATTTGTGGACCAACAATAAATGCCCTCCTTAATCTTGGTATCAGTTATTCTGACTTGAATTATGAATTGAAATAACAAATACAGAGAATTTTTTTAAAAAATGGTGCATGATAGGGAAATTCATGGCAATTTTCATGATCAGCAGCCCCAAATCCATAAGATACACCCATAAGTATTCAGGAAGCAAAATCTTTGTTGTACAGTGTCATTAAACACCTCAGTATTGTTCCGACATATAAAAGCTTAACATATTTGTTTATTTCACAAAATGCAGGACGACTCCGAGCTGACCAATGACTGACCAGCACTCCTTCATCAGCAAAATAATGGAACAGGTCATCAGGGGTGCTATCAAGTAATAGTTACTTACCATTAATCTGTTCATTGATACTCACCTTTGCCTCCCTCAAGACCACTAGGACCACCAGATCTACTCATTCCTTGGCCTATCATGGAGATGGATAAATTCCCAAGTCGAAGTGAAATTTTTGACATTAAGGTAATCTTTGACTGAGAACAACATAAAAGAACCCTGGAAAAATTGAAATCAGTGGCAATTCATCATTATTGGAGGCTGGTTCTTTGAACAGAGTGCACTTGCTTCACAATTTCCTCAGACCAGACCAACCATCCTCTTTGCTTAACTGATGATCTTCCTCCCTTGAAGTGGCAGAATTGGGAATATTTGCTGATCATTGCACGGGATTCAATTCTATCTGCACCTCCCCAGTTAGTGAAGCTGTCTGTAGTTCTGTGCGATATCTCCAAGTCAGTATTTAAGGTTGGACTGATAAATGACAAATAACATATGTGCTAGACAAGTGCCAGATAGTGATCATCCTTGTCTCACATTCAATAGAGTTATTGCTGTCAAATTACCCATCCTAAATATCTGAGGATCACCAGAAACTTAAGAGGATTAGTCATAAAAATACCATGGCAAGCGGCCATCTGTAAAACATTTTCTCCATTCAAGTACCCCTCCAAGTACCTCTAATGGCATTCAAGAAGCACCGCATCGTACAGGCAGAAGAGCCTGTATGACCAGCACCCTGTTTACTACTGAAACATTTAATCCCTCCAGCACTAACAACGAGTAGGTAACTTGGATATGTGCCATCTATAAAACATTCTGTAGCATTTAGAAATTTGTCTACAGCAGCATCCATCACTTCTACCATTCCCTGCATTCATAAAATAATAAATGTCATGACATATAAATATCATAGAACATATGAGAGGTGATTGATTAGTTCTTGGCCTAAGGTAGAAGGAGTCAATTTTAGAAAACCTAGAACATTTATTTTTCAACATAGTTCCCTCCTACATTTACACACTTAGTCCAGTGGTTGTGGAGCATACAGATCCCTTCTTTGTGGAAGTCAGTGTCTTGGATCTGCAGAAGAGGTCCACAGCAGGGGTGATTGATAAGTTCGCAGCCCAAGGTAGAAGGAGATAAGTTATTAACTTCAAACTTTCTGTATAATCACTCAGAGTTGACCTGCATGTGCATGTAACGAGAGCTGTATAACTCATCTCCTTCTACCTTAGGCCACGAACTTATCAATCTCCAAATGTGGACACTTTCTGGAGGTCCAAGATCCGTATGCTCCACAACCGCTGGACTAAGTGTGCAAATGTAGGAGGACTATTTTGAAAAATAGACGAGCTAGGTTTTCTAAAATTGACTCCTTCTACCTTAGGCCATGAATTTATCAATCACCCCTCGTAGAATGGTACAGCACAGGGATGAGCCCTCTGGCCCTCAATGTTGTGCCGAACCAGCTAAAAAGCAGATCAAAACCCCTCAGAACCTCATCCCTCCTCCCTACACAAGGTCCATCTTCCTCACATTCATGTGCCTGTCTGAACATCTCTTAAAAGCTTCTAATGTACTTACCTCTACCACCATACCAGGCATCCACCACTACGAGTAAAAAACTTACCCCTCACATCAGTGATAAAAACACTGATTCTGATTCCCATTGCTAATTCCTCTCTGAATAGAATACAAGAAAGCAGCGTCCATCATCTAGGACCCGTACCACCCAGACCACACTCTCCTCTCGCTGCTGCCATCTAGGACCCGTACCACCCAGACCACGCTCTCCTCTCGCTGCTGCCATCTAGGACCCGTACCACCCAGACCACGCTCTCCTCTCGCTGCTGCCATCTAGGACCCGTACCACCCAGACCACGCTCTCCTCTCGCTGCTGCCATCTAGGACCCGTACCACCCAGACCACACTCTCCTCTCGCTGCTGCCATCTAGGACCCGTACCACCCAGACCACACTCTCCTCTCGCTGCTGCCATCTAGGACCCGTACCACCCAGACCACACTCTCCTCTCGCTGCTGCCATCTAGGACCCATACCACCCAGACCACGCTCTCCTCTCGCTGCTGCCATCTAGGACCCGTACCACCCAGACCACGCTCTCCTCTCGCTGCTGCCATCTAGGACCCCTACCACCCAGACCACGCTCTCCTCTCGCTGCTGCCATCTAGGACCCCTACCACCCAGACCACACTCTCCTCTCGCTGCTGCCATCTAGGACCCAGACCACCCAGACCACGCTCTCCTCTCGCTGCTGCCATCTAGGACCCCTACCACCCAGACCACGCTCTCCTCTTGCTGCTGCCATCTAGGACCCGTACCACCCAGACCACGCTCTCCTCTCGCTGCTGCCATCTAGGACCCAGACCACCCAGACCACGCTCTCCTCTCGCTGCTGCCATCTAGAAGAAGGTACAGGAGCCTCAAAACTCACACCAGCAGGTTCAGGACCATTTATTACCCCTCAACCATCAGGCTCTTGAACCAGAGGGCATAACTTCACTTGCCCCATCACTGAACTATTCCCACAACCTATGGACTCACTTTCAAAGACTCTTCATCTCATGTTCTTGATATTTATTGCTTATGCATTTATTGTTATTATTATTGTTTTGCAGATGTTCAAAGTTCTACATAGTCCAGACATGAGGCATTCTGTAGAATATCAGCTGTTGGAAGCTTGGATGTATTGTCTGGCTGTTACAGTGAGGCATTTTATCTGGTGCCTCTGTATGATTGTCCAGTTATTTCACATGCTTATCTGTGATAGGTAAGTTCCAGAGCTTCACTGGTAACCTCTCCCCATCATTGAGCACATCTACAAAGAGTGCTACACAAGAAAGTAGCATCCATCATCAAGGAACCCTCTCCACCCAGGACATGCTCCCTTTTCGCTGCTGCCACTGGGAAGGAGGGACAGGAACCTTAGGCTTCACACCTCCACGTTCAGGAACGGTTATTACCCCTCAACCAACAGGCTTCTGAATTAGCATGGATAGTTTCACTCACCTCAACTCTGAATGGATTCTATAATCTATGAGCTCACTTTCAAGGACTCTATGATTCATGTTTTCAGTATTATTTATTTACTTCTCTTTAAATTTTCAGTTTGTCTTCTTTTGCACATTTGTCAGTCTTTGTATGTACTTTTTCAATGATTCTATTATATTTCTCTGTTTTACTATGAATGCCTGTAAAAAATGAATTTCAGTATATGGTGACCTATATGTATTTTAATAATAAATTTACTTTGAATTGTGAACTTCCTTTATGCTACTGAAATCCTGAAAGTTTCTATTGATTGGCTTTGTGGGAGTGTCGTTACTAAACTAACTGCAACACTTCTTCAGAACAGCTCAACTTCACCTTCTCAGTGGCAGTTAAGGGTGGGCAATAATTTCTTGCCATGTTGGTGATATTTTATTCTAATTATTAACAAAACAAGTTTCAATGACATTTTTATTTTTGACGAAGTCTTTAACCTATTCACAGCAGTGTTTTACCCTGACCTTGTGAATATTACAAACAGAAATATATTGAGATACAATGTGGATGGAACAGGTCTTTCTGGCCCTTCGAGCCCTGCTGCCCAGCAATACCCGATTTAATCCTAGCCTAATCATAGGACACTTTACAATGACCAATCAGTACGTCTTTGGGCTGTGGGAGGAAACCGGAGCACCCGGACGAAACCCACGCAGTCACAGGAAGAACATACTTATAGCTGGTGGCAGGGATTGAACCCAGGTTACCAATACTGTAAAGCACTGTGCTAACCACTACACTATCATGTAACCCTGCCAGAGCTTTACCGAGAGGGACTTCTCGCAGGTCGGCGGCAGTTATTTAAAAAGGGAGCTTTGAGAGCGTTTGTCCATTGTATGTGGCCTATCAGCGGCTATAACCAGAGCACCAATCATGAGTTAGATAGCAGGGAAGGTTCAGGCATAGAACGTAGACACTGTCTAGTGAAGTGGTCATGGACGGAGTGATCTGAGGCAGAGTGGGAGGGCTTTGGCTCATTCAGACTTCGGGGATAACAGGTCAAAGCGAGGTAAGTTACCTATGAGGAATCAAAACAGGAAGTATGCCTGTGAGGCTGGTGTTCTGTACCGGTTCTCAGATGTGGGAGATCCGGGAGACTTCCAGCCTTCCGGATGGCCACATCTGCACCAGATGCGTCGAGCTGCAGCACCTTAGGGACCAGGTCAGGGAACTGGAGACGCAGCTCGATGACCTTCGTCTGGTCAGGGGAAGTGAGGAGGTGATAGGAGCTATTGGCAAGTCATCACACTGGGGCCTTGGGAGACAGATAAGTGGGTAATAGACAGGAGAGGGAAGGGCAAGAGTCAGATGCCAGAGAGTACCCTTGTAGCTGTCACCCCCCTTAATAATAAATACTCTTGGGGGGGGGGGCGGCCTACCTGGGGGAAGCAACAGTGGCCGCACCTCTACAACAGAGTCTGGCCCTGTGGCTCAGAAGGTTGGGAAAGGAAGAAGGCAGCAGTAACAGGGGATTCTATAGTTAGGGGGTCAGACAGGCGATTCCATAGACGTAGGAAAGAAACACAGATGGTAGTTTGCCTCCCAGGAAGGTGGAAAGTTAAACAGATAGAGGTCGTGGTACATATTGGTATTAACAACAGAGGTAGTAAAAGGGAGGAGCTCCTGAAAACACACTACAGGGAGTTAGGAAGAGAGTTGAGAAGCAGGACCTCAAAGGCAGTAATCTCGGGATTACTGCCTGTGCCTTGCAACAGTGAGTATAGGAATAGAGTGAGGTGGAGGATAAATGCGTGGCTGAGGGATCGGAGCAGGGGGCAGGGATTTGGATTTCTGGATCATTGGGATCTCTTTAGGGACAGGCGTGACCTGTACAAAAAGGATGGGTTGCACTTAAATCCGAGGGGGACCAATATACTGGCAGGAAGGTTTGCTAAGGCTGTTAGGGAGAGTTTAAACTCGAATTGCTGGGGGGTGGGAACCAAGCTGAAGAGATGGAGGAAGGGACGATTGGCTCACAAATAGAGGAAGCTTGGAGACAGTGTGGGAGGGAGGATAGGCAGGTGATAGAGAAGGGATGCGTTCAGACCGATGGTTTGAGATGTGTCTATTTTAACGCAAGAATCATCATGAACAAAACGGATGAGCTTAGAGAGTGGATCAGTATTTGGAACTATGATGTTGTGACCGTTACAGAGACTTGGATGGCTCAGGGACAGGAATGGTTACTTAGAGTGTCAGCCTTTAGATGTTTCAGAAAGGACAGGGAGGAAGGCAAAAGAGGTGGGGGCGTGGCACTGTTGATCAGAGATAGTGTCACAGCCGCAGAAAAGGAGGAAGTCATGGAGGGATTGTCTACTGAGTCTCTGTGGGTGGAAGTTAGAAACAGGAAGGGGTCAATAACTCTACTGGGTATTTTTTTATAGCCCACCCAATAGTAACAGGGACATCGAGGAGCAGATAGGGAAATAGATTCTGGAAAGTTGTAATAATAACAGGGTTGTCATGGTGGGAGATTTTGATTTCCCAAATATCAATTGGCATCTCCATAGAGCAGGTGGTTTAGATGAGGTGGAGTTTGTTAGGTGTGTTCAGGAAGGTTTCCTACACAATATGTAGATAAGCCTACACGAGGAAAGGCTGTACTTGATCTGGTATTGGGAAATGAACCTGGTCAGGTGTCAGGTCTCTCAGTGGGAGAGCATTTTGGAGATAGTGATCATAATTCTACCTTCTTTACCATAACATTGGAGAGGGATAGGAACAGACAAGTTAGGAAAGCATTTAATTGGAGTAAGGGAAAATATAAGGTATCAGGCAGGAACTTGGAAGCATAAATTGGGAACAGATGTTCTCAGGGAAATGTACAGCAGAAATGTGGCAAATGTTCAGGGGATATTTGCATGGCATTCTACATAGGTACGTTCCAATGAAACAGGGAAAGGAAGGTAGGGTACAGGAACCATAGTGTACAAAGACTGTTGAAAATCTAGTCAAGAAGAAAAGAAAAGCTTACAAAAGGTTCAAAAAACTAGGAAATGATAGCGATCTAGGAGATTATAAGGCTAGCAGGAAGGAGCTTAAGAATGAAATTAGGAGAGCCAGAAGGGGCCAAGAGAAGGCCTTGGGGAGCAGGATTAAAGAAAACCCCAAGGCATTCTACAAGTATGTGAAGAGCATGAGGATAAGACGTGAGAGAATGGGACCAATCAAGTGTGACAGTGGAAAAGTGTGCATGGAACCAGAGGAGATAGCAGAGGTACTTAATGAATACTTTGCTTAAGCATTCACTACAGAAAAGGATCTTGGCAATTGTAGGGATGACTTACAGTGGACTGAAAAGCTTGAGCATGTAGATATTAAGAAAGACGATTTGCTGGAGCTTTTGGAAAGCAGCAAGTTGGAGTAGTCTCCAGAACCAGATGAGATGTACCCCAGGCTACTGTGAGAGGTGAGAGATGAGATTGCTGAGCCTCTGGCAATGATCTTCACGTCATCGATGGGGACAGGAGATGGTTCAGAGGATTGGAGAGTTGCAGTTGTTGTTCCCTTATTCATGAAAGGGAGTAGAGATAGCCCAGGAAATTATAGACCAGTGAGTCTTACTTCAGTGGTTGGTAAGTTGATGGAGAATATCCTGAGAGGAAGGATTTATGAATATTTGGAGAGGCATAATATGACTAGGAATAGTCAGCATGGCTTTGTCAAATGCAGGTTGTGCCTCACAAGCCTGATTGAATTTTTTGAGGATGTGATTAACCACGTTGAAGAAGGTGGCACTGTAGATGTAGTGTATATGGATTTCAGCAAGGCATTTGGTAAGGCACCCCATGCAAGGCCTATTGAGAAAGTAAGGAGGCATGGGAACCAAGGGGACCTTGCTTTGTGGATCCAAAATTGGCTTGCTCACAGAAGGCAAAGAGTGGTTGTAGATGGCTCATATTTTGCATGGAGGCCAGTGACCAGTGGTGTGCCTCAGGGATCTGTTCTGGGACCCCTTCTCTTCGTGATTTTTATAAATAACCTGGATGAGGAAGTAGAGGAATGGGTTGGTAAATTTTCTGATGACACAAAGGTTGGGGGTGTTGTGGATAGTGTGGAGGGCTGTCAGAGTTTATAGCAGGACATCAATTGGTTGCAAAACTGGGCTGAGAAGTGGCAGATGGAGTTCAACCCAGATAAATGTGAGATGATTCATTTTGGTAGGTCAAATATGATGGCAGAATATAGTATTAATAGTAAGACTCTTGGCAGTGTGGAGGATCAGAGGGATCTTGGGGTCCGAGTCCATAGGACACTCAAAGCAGCTGTGCAGGTTGACTCTGTGGTTAAGAAGGCATGCAGTGCATTGGCCTTGATCAACCGTGGGATTGAGTTTAAGAGCTGAGAGGTAATCTTGCAGCTATATAGGAGCTGGTCAGACCCCACCTGGAGTACTGTGCTCAGTTCTGGTCACCTCACTACAGGAAGGATGTGGAAACTATAGACAGGGTGCAGAGGAAATTTACAAGGATATTGCCTGGATTGGGGAGCATGCCTTATGAGAATAGGTTGAGTGACCTCAGCCTTTTCTCCTTGGAGTGACGGAGGATGAGAGGTGACCTGATAGAGGTGTACAAGATGATGAGAGGCATTGATCGTGTGGATAGTCAGAAGCTTTTTCCCAGGGCTGAAATGGCAAACATAAGAGGGCACAGTTTTAAGGTGCTTGGAAGTAGGTACAGAGGAGATGTCAGGGGTAAGATTTTTACGCGGAGAATAGTGAGTGTGTGGAATGGGCTGCTGGTGACAGTGGTGGAGGCGGATACGATAGGGTCTTTTAAGAGACTCCTGGATAGGTACATGGAGCTTAGAAAAATAGAGGGCTAAGGGTAACCTTAGGTAATTTCTACAGTAAGTACATGTTCAGCACAGCATTGTGGACCAAAGGGCCTGTATTGTGCTGTAGCTTTTCTATGTTTCTAACCCTAATTTAGAAGTTTGATTTTAATTATTGGTTATAAATGATTGTTACACCTAGATTTCAAAATCTTACACTTTTCTGTTGCTGATGTAATGATTTTATGTTACGAAAAATAGTTTTTTAATGTTCAGATATATTGAATAACCAGATTTTAATACCACGTATAAAGCTATTGTTTCTTCACAGATTTCAGGATCTAAGCTTTCTAATTTTTATTTTATCTATGTTCGACTGATATCCAAGCTCCTTTCCGTTATAAGGTCACACATGATGAATTGTTGAGGTGGTACGGTTGATCATGCCAACAGCTGTCAATCCAAATCCACTTTTTTCCCTTATACAGTGCCAACTTCAGCAATGCTTGCCTTATTCTGTCTCAAAATGAGCATTACCGTGGCTTGTCTGTGAATGTTTGAGGAAGCCCGGACGCATCTTCAAGCAACATTTCACCACATCTGGGGAACTTTGCAGTTGACACCTATCTCCTTTTTGAAATTTGACAGCCAGAAACATTTAAATCCACGTTGCAAATATATGGGCTGCGATTTTCTGTATTTTATTAAACGGGGGCTTTGTATGCTGCCTCATATAGACTCAATGCAGATTTTATTGTAATCCATTGCAAAAGATGAGTTCATTTATTCAATTTAACTATCTTTGTGCAGAAGCAGGTTCTGGATGTATTAAAATGATTCTATCTACCCAACAAATTCATTGTTCTCCCCAGTACATTCATGTACCAGATACCGAGAATAGTAAGGTGAGGAATCAGAATTGGGATTCTATTTAATATGATTGTAGTACTTATGCAATCTATATGATGTAAACATAAAATATAATACTCTCCTTATGTGTACTTTGCACAGTGTAAAATGAATAAGCAGTGGTCTTAAGCAGTCAATCAAGTTTGCTGGTAACCAATGAACAATTATTGTAAAGTCTGCTCCTTCGGTGCTGTAAAAGACAACCCACAATCATAAGTGTACTGAACTGCAGCAGTCTGTCATGAAAAAATAAATCAATGCAACAGATTTAAAAATTTAAACTTCTGCTTAAAAATCACAGGATAAAAATGCATTCAACAGGAAAGCCAACGGTAGTTGAAACCAGAAAATATCCAAAGAATCTATTAGGCATGAAGACGAGGAAATCTGCAGATGCTGGAACTCCAAGCAAAACATACAAAATGCTGGAGGAACTCAGCAGGCCAGGAGCATCTATTAGCCATTGTTTTGTTCCAACCAAGTTACATTAAATAATTCTTTTGAAATGTGATGTGTCAGTACATTTCATTACAGTACACATTCTCTATTGATTTTGATTCTGCTCCAAACTGCTCTTGAGTTCAGGACATGAAATTCCTAATTTCCTTTCTAGAGAATGAATTTTACTTGGCTCTTATCGGAGGTACTTTCAAAAAGATTATACTTCATTTCAAAGTGAAGCAATGTCACCCATCTCTCACCTCTTTATGAATGATTTAGTGATAACACCGTAAGATATAGGAACAGAATTAGGCCATTTGGCCCATTGAGTCTGCTCCACCATTTCAACATGACTGATCCATTTTTCCTCTCAGCCCCAATCTCCTGCCTTCTCCCCGTATCCCTTTATGGCCTGACTAATCAAGAAACTATCAACCTCTGCTTTAAATATTCATAAAGGCTTGGCCTCCACAGCTGCCTGTGGCAAAGAATTCCACAGATTCACCACTCTCTGGCTAACGAAATTCCTCCTTATCTCTATTCTAAATGGATGCCCCTCTATTCTGAGGCTGTGTCCTCTGGCCCTCGACTCTCCCACCATAGGAAATATCCTCTCCACATCCAGCCTCTCAAAACCTTTCACCATTCGATAGCTTTCAATGAGGTCACCCCTCATTCTTCTGAATTCCAGTGAATACAGGTCCAGAGCCATTAAATGCTCTTCATATGAGAAGCTATTCAATCCTGGAATCATTTCCTTTGAACCCTCTCCAGTGTCAGCACATCCCTTTTAGATAAGGGCTCAAAACTGAAAGTGAATCTATAAGCTAAGAAATCAGTTCAATCAACACACACAAAATGCTGGTGGAACACAGCAGGCCAGGCAGCATCTATAGGGAGAAGCGCTGTCGACATTTCGGGCCGAGACCCTTCGTGCAGATTTCCTTATGTTTGCTCTTTAAAATCAGTTCAGTGTTGGCATGAGTGAAGTTATCCATTCTGGTTCAAGATCCTGATGGGTGAGGGGAAATAGCCATTCCTGAAGCTGGTGGGTGTGTGCCGTGAGGCTCCTGCAACTCTTTCCTGATGGCAGCAGTGAGAAGAAAGCATGGCTTGGATGGAGGAGCCCCTTGATGATGGACGCTGCTTTCCTGCAACAGCACTCCTTGTAGATATGCACAATGGTGGGGAGTTATTGCTAGCACTGAAACTTATAAAAATAATGGTATAGCATTAGTTCTCCTTAATAATGACTCAGAATGATATTCAAGTGAAAATTTGTGCATTATTTTTTGATGGAATTTCAAGTTGCTCAGTCTACAGAAGGAGAATAGTGAATACAAATTCTTCCTCTCATTTAGGCCTAAAACATTTGGTTTCTTATTCACTGCTCTGCTTGTCACAATTTGTTGATGTCATTTGTCATTCATGAACTTGTTACTGGATTAACCTCCTATATATCATTACAGAGGCTTTGCTATCTATGGGGAGTTTTTACACACCACCTAACTATGCCCATTTGAGTTCATGGTCTAGTGATACTACACATAGCTTGTATTCAATGGACTCGCCTGCTGTGCTTAGAAAGTACCATGTGCTGGATACCACAGGTCTTCAATTTGAGTCTCTCAAAGATATGACTGATATTAGAGCAGCAACAAATGTATCTGCCCTGAATCTGGAACTGTACTTGAACTATATCTCAAATACTTTCGTGTAGGCCTAATTGTTTAATGCTATTGTGCAGTGATTTTTGGGATGATACGAGTTGTAGATATTAATATTGGACAATATAGTACATACCCTGTTCATGTTCCATAGTCTTTCAATTTCTGCTTTCAGTTCAGCATATTTCTGGTGTTTTTCACTTATTAATTTCTGTATATTACGTGTGTTTGCAATTGCTATTTCTAGTAAGTAAATTGTTCTTGCTTGTTTACCTCGTAGCATTATATCCCGACGGTTATTATGGATTGTCCTATCTGTAATAATGGATCGGTTGTAATATAATTTGCAGGACTCTGACTTAAAGCTGGCTCAGGCTTGTAGTTATAGTGAGGCGTGGTGTCTTTTATGAGTTTAAAGAAGGATTTCGGTGAATGTTGATTGTGCCTGTGTAAGTAATCAGATTGAATTAAACTGCTGCAGGATCCTGTAACATGTTGGACAGTTTCTCGTTTTATTAGTTTTATTTTTTTAAATTTCTTTTTATATTTGCACATTTTGTTGTCCTTTCATATTGATTGTCTGTTCCGATGAGTGTGTTTTTTGCTGATTCTATTGTGTTTCTTGTATTTACTGCAAACGCCCACAAGAAAATAAATCCCCAGGGTTGAATATGGTGACATATATGCACTGTGATAATAAATTTACCTTGAACTTTGAACTTTACTCCTGTCAGTTAACTCTCCACTCATTTGCAATCAGGCTAAGTTACAGTGGTGGCTTACTAACCTATCAAACTCCATGTCTTTGGGGTGTGGAGCACTGGAGGAAGCCCACGTGGTCACAGGCAGAAAATGCAGTGTAGACAGCACTGGAGGTCAGGACTGAACCAAAGACCCAGAGCCGCGATGAACCATCTTCATCTTATTCCCTTTCACTTCCTGACACAGAATTATAAAAGAGCTGCATATAATTTGAAAGCTGCAGTCTGGCTATCCCTGCTTTAATTGTCTTTTATCTCTCTTGGTTCTATTGATCAAAAGATCAATTGACTCTAATCGTGTACAGTTTAATTGCAAATTTTAGAGAAGTAATGTGGAGAGTATAATTGTGTTGTGTATGACAATTAATTTGATATTGTTCTTGCAGTTTCTATCTTTTTGCAGCCAACGCTCTGGAATTTGGTGCAGTTTCGCAACAGCTCCTCACCGAACTGTAGATATTTGCTCTCATAAATGTTGCCCAGCCTGTGTCATCCTGGTAATCCATCAGTTGGGCACCATGGTAGCGTAGTGTGACACTATTACAGTTTAGGCATTCCAGAGCTCAAGGTTCGATTCCAGCACCGTCGGTAAGGAGTTAGTATGTTCTCCCTGTGAACTGTGAGGGTTTCCTCTGGGTGCTCCCGCTTCCTCCACATGTAAAAGTCCATTCCTGAATATCCAGCTGAGGTCCTCAAGTAATCAAACTAACAGTATTCAGCAGCAGGCTCTGCTCTCAGATTCTGCCTTCAATGAGACCTGGCACTGGATCCATGAACAGGTTCAGTTCAGTGGAAGCTAAAGGTTTGAAGAGGAAAGGTAAGTGAAATCTTCTCATTACTTGTGACTACAGTCAATGTCTTTTAGTATTGGAAAGTGTTACAGGTGATTGTATAGTTTTAATTGGGCATGCAGTTAGTGTGCTATCTTACAGCCCTAGGATTCGGGGTTACATCCTGACCTCTCTGTGCTTTCTTCCGGGTGCTCTGGTTTCCTCCCACAGTCCAAAGACGTACCAATTGGTAGGTTAATTGGTCACTGTAATTTGTCCTGTGATCAGGCTCCGATGAAATGGAGGGTGGGGGGGGGGGGGCGGATTGCTGGGCCAGAGGGGCCCGTTCCATGCTGTATCTCAACATATAAATAAATAATTAATATGCCACTGTGGCGCCCAGCTGATGGATTACTCGATTGCAGGACAGACACCAGATGTTTAAGGGCTGATTTTGTAATCAGCACCAGAGCTGCAGTATATGCATTCCTGTGGCTCACAAGTTTTTAGATTGATTTGAGATTCCCAGCCAGAGGAAAATTCTTCCAGCAAACACCCAGTCAAAACCTTTCAGGATAGCAAGTGTTTCAGTAATATAACTTGTCAATGGTCATAAGAGCATAAGACCTGGGAGCAGAATTAAGCCATTTGGCCCATCAAATCTGCCCTTCCATTCCTTCATGGCTGATTTATTATCCCTCTCAACCCCATTCTCCTGCCTTCTCCCCATAACCTTTGATGCCCAGACTAATCAACAACCTATCCACCTCATCTTTAAATATACTCAATGACGTGGCTTCTACCGTCTTCTGTGGCAATGAATTCCGTGCCGATACCCTCTGGCTAAAGAACCTCCTCCTCGTCTCTATTCTAAATTGACGAGCCTCTAGTCTGAGCTGTTCCTTCTGGTTCTAGACTCACCCACATCCACATTATCCAGACCTTTCAATCTTCAGTAGGTTCCAATGAGATCTTAAGCTCCTGTGAGTACAGGTCTAGAGCCACCAAATGCTCTTCATACATTAACTCTTTCATTTCCTGGCATTACTCATGTGAGTCTCCTCTGGACCCTCTCCAATGCCAGCACATCTTTTCTTAGATAAGGTGCCCAAAACTGCTCACATATCTAATTGACCCAACCCTCAACCAGCATCCAATAAACTACAGCCCAGTCTGTCACTTCCCACTGAAAGAGGTTTGGGTCTGAGAAAATGCTCCAAGATAGTTCTCTGTCCCCATCTTTGATTGAAATAGCATTGTGGGTCTGGTAATACCATCTCATTTTACCTCCTGTACCTAGTAGAGTGGCCACAGAGCCTATGTCTATGGCCATCTGCTACTGTAGCTCATCCAGTTGAAGGTCTAATGCGCTTCTGCACACCACTGTTATAATGCTTTGATATTTGAGTTACTGTCGCCTTCCCGTCAGCTTAAGCCAGTTTGGCCAATCTCCTCTGACCTCTCTCATTAACAAGGTGTTTTCCCTGACAGAACTGCTGCTCACTGGATGTTTTGTTGTTTTTCACACCATCCTGTGCAATCTCCAGAGCAGGATTTCCCAAGCTGTGGTCCACGGACCCATTGCTTAATGGTGTTGATCCATGGCATAAAGAAGTTTGGGAACCCTTACTCTAGTGACTGGTGTGTGTGTAAATCCCAAGGAATCAGCAGGTTCTGAGATACTCAAACCACCCTATCTAGCACCAACAACAATTTCACGGTCAAGGTCACATTTCCTCCCCATTCTGATGTTTGGTCTGAGCAACAATTGAACCTCTTGACCATGCTTTTATGCATTGAGTTGCTGCCACGTGATTGGCTGATTAGATATTTGCATTAACGAACAGGTGCACAGGTGTACCTAAGAAAGGAGTCACTGAGTACGAGTATAGATGTAACAGATGCAAACTGCAACCTATCTGCAATGGCAAAGGATGTCCGGCTCTCTGAACTGTGGGAAGTTGTGTGTTTACAGGGCTGTATTGAATTCTCCATCTAGATCAGGGGTTTCCAACCTTTTTAATGCCACGGATCAATATCATTAAGCAAGGGGTCTGTGGACTCTAGGTTGTGTGGAAACCTGTAACAGGAATGATGCTCATATCCTCAGCAACTAGAATGCAACTAACTGAGGTAGCCTGTAGGTCCTTTCATTTCCTGATTGAACACATTTTATTTTTAGGTTAGGAAACTTCTGGAAATAAATCTGTGGAACTTTTTGATTTATGGATTGGGAGCAAGTCAAACCAAAACACCAGTGATGCTAGAAATCTGAAATGAACAGAAAATGCTGGAAATACTCAGAGCAAAACCTAGATAATGCTTCAGGCTGACAACCTTTCATCAGAACTGGAGAGCTTGAAAGACACTTGACGAACTCGACTGAAAGAAGGTGGCCAAGCCTAGTGAGGGTGAGCTGAAGATGGCTTGGTGTAATGAGGATACAGATGGAACCAGAAACTCCAGAGAGGTGGAGAGATAAAAGGAATTGCATCTGGAAAATGTGAGGCACAATGCAGGATGTTTAAAACATAAATTTTAGCACTTGCGCACTATAGAGATTAAACAAAATGCTGCTGATTTCCTTGCACTCCTCTGTTTGCATTGTTCTAACATTATTTGGAGTGCAGTGGTTATCCATGTGAATGGGAGCCCCAATTTTCATGGAAAGTACAAAGCTTGAAAACATCTTGGACAATTACTGAATCTTACAATAATTACCTTTATCACCTTGTGCTATGTCTGTAAAATTTAGTCTACATAAATAAGCAGTTAAAAACTCATGAGAAATTTACCCTCTGTTATTTGCAGATTGTAATGTGTGCATGCTCATTTCTATTGACATCAAAGTACAAACTTTACAACATTCCACATTTAGGTCAAATATATTTCTCCTCTTATTCCTTTGCTATGTCTTGTCCCTCATGCTATCTTCAGCACTTTTTCTCTGAACTTTACTCTATTATTTGCAGTAATTTGAAATCTAATCTATTAGAAGAATTGAAGAAATTAATGCTCCTTATGTTTATTATTTACAGTTTGCACTAAATTATTTCAAAGTGTGTTTTGTGAATTCTTGATTGGTAATTAGATTTTTTAAAAGGCATATTTTATGTTTTGTAACTTCAGAACTTTAAACTAATTCAAATGAACACACAAGAGCCTGAAATGTGAGTCTAACCGAGATAACTTTAAGCGAGGCACACGTGTATCATGTGGTAGGATGATGACATATGTGATTAACCTATTTTTACAGATACGACTAAAAGACTATAAGATATAGGAGCAGAATTAGTCCATTTTAGCCCACTGAGTCTGTTCCACCATTTCATCATGGCTGATCCATTTTCCCTCTCAGCCCCAGTCTCCTGCCTTCTCCACATATTCCTTCATGCCCTGACTCATCAAGAACCTGTTAACCACTGCCTTAAATATACCCAATGACTTGACCTTCTCAGCTGCCTCTGGCAACAAATTCCATAGATTCACCTCTTTCTGGCTGAAGAAATTCCTCCTCAACTTCCTTCTAAAAGGATGGCCCTCCATTCTGAGGCTGTGACCTCAGGTCTTAGACTCCCCCACCATAGGAAACATCCTCTCCACATCCACGGTATCGAGATCTTTCAACATTTGATAGATTTCAATGAGGTCACCTCTCATTCTTCTGAATTCCAGTGAGTAGAGGCCCAGAGCCATCAAATACTCTTCATATGATAAACCTTTCTATCCAGGAATTATTTTCGTGAATCTCCTTTGAACCGTCTCCAATGTCAGCACACCCTTTCTTAAATAAGGTGCCCAAAACTGCTCACAAAATGCCAAGTGAGGCCTCACCAGTGCTTTATAAAGCCTCAGCATCACATCCTTGCTTTTTTATTCTAGTCCTCTCAATGAATATTATATAACCCGTAATTAAATTAAATGAACAAGAATCCTTATTTAAACAATACGTATACAAGATTACTCAAATATCATTGAAATATGAAATACACAATGGTATCAGCTATTGAATTGTTAGAAATATAAAGACTTATTAGATCTGCTGCAGCTAATTCACTGATGAGATAAATTACTGATATCAGACAAGAAAGATTAAATTCAGGTAGATTATACACAGACTTAAGAATAATATAAAGCTTTCCATATGCAATAATGATTGTGTCATGCATCCTATCTCACTTGGATTGTTTTCTTCACGTGAGGGTATCAGATGGGCTCATTCTGCCTCTAAGTAACTGGAATGGTTTCGGAGGACTGGAAAATCGCAAATGTTACTTCACGCTTTAAGAAAGGAGGGAGGCAAAGGACAGGAAACTATAGGCCAGTTAGCCTGATTTCCATGGTTGGGAAGATGTTCGAGTCTATTATTAAGGATGAGGTTTTTGGGGTATTTTGAGGCATGTGATAAAATAGGCTGAAATCAGTACAGTTTCCTTAAAGGGAAATCTTACCTGACAAATTTGTTGAATTATCTGAGGAAATAACAGGCAGGATAGAGAAAGGGGAGTGGGTGGATATTGTCTGCTTAGATTTTCAGAAGACCTTTGACAGGGTGTCACACATGAGTGTTAAACAAGACAAAAGTCTATGGTATTTCATGAAAGATACTAGCATGTATAGGAGATTGGCTGACTGGCAGGAGGCAAAGAGTGGAAATAAAGGGAGCCTTTTTGAGTCGGCTGCTGGTGACTAGTGATGTTCTATAGTGGGGTCAGTGCTGGGTCTGCTACTTTTCATGTTGCATGTTAATGATCTGCATAATGGAATTGATGGCTTTGTGGCCAGGTTTGCAGATGATCCAAAGTCAGGTGGAAGAGCAGGCAGTGTCGAGGAAGCAGAGAGTCTGCAGAAGGACTTGAACAGATTAGGAGAATCAGCAGATGGAATATGGAATGATCTGGTCATGGACTTTTGTAAAAGGAATAAAGGCATAGACTACTTTCTAAATGGGAAGAAATTGGAGATGAAAAGGGATTTGGGAACCCTGGTCAAGTCAAGTTTATTGTCATTTAACTAAATACATGTTCACATCAAACAAGATAATGTTTCTTCGGACCAGCGTGTAAAGCACTGTAGTACACATAACACACAATAACTTAGGAAAGTAAGGATTAAATCTACAAATCAATTATGCATAGATAGACAAAGTAAAGTGCATAAATTAAATATTGTAGGGTACAGAATAGATTATCTGGTGCCACTTCAAATGTGATGTGGCAGGGAGTTCAGAAGCCTAATGGTCTGGGGGAAGAAACTGTTTCCTATCCTGACCATTCTTGTTTTTATGCATCATACTCTCCTGCCAGATGGTAGAATGTCAATGAGGATGCTGGATGGATGGGTGGAACCCTTGATAATACTAAGGGTCCTGCGTACACAACCCTCCTGATAAAAGTCCCTGATGGATGGTGGGGAGACTCTTATGATCCTTTCAGTCATTCTCACAGTTGTTTGTAGGGACTTCCGGTCTGATACTCTACTGCCCCCATACCAGACGTGTTGGATTTCTGACAGATTAACTTGTAGGTTGAGTCCTGGTAAAGAAGGCATTTAATATTAGCATGCATTTCAAGAGGACTAGAATATAAAAACAAAGATGTACTGCCAAGGCTTTACGAGATGTTATTCAGACTGGGGCATGGTGAGCTGTTTTTGGGTCCATATCCAAGATAGGATGTGCGGACATTCCTTTCTTAGATATTGAGGCCAGAGGAGAATGATGCTGGGAATGTAAGGGCTAACATATGAGGAGTATTTGATGGTTCAGGGCCTATAACCACAAGTTTAGAAGAATAAGGCGTGATCTCATTGAAGCCTACTGAATGTTAAAAGACCTAAATGGAGTGAACATGGAGATGATGTTTCAAGTAGGGTAAGAGTCTAGAGGGAAAACAGGACTACAGGGCACAGCCTTTGAATAGAAAGATGTTCCTTTAGGAAAGAGATGAGGAGGAATTTCTTTAGCCAGATGGTGGCAAATCTGTGGGGTTCATTGCCAGATTTGTTGGGGCCAAATCAGAGGTTGATAGATTCTTGATTAGTAAGGGTGTCAAAAGTTATGAGGATAAGGCAAGAGAATAGGTTTGATTAGCCATGATTGAATGGTGGAGCAGACTTGATGGGCTGATTGACCTAATTCTGCTCCCATGTCTTATGGTTTCACTAAATGTTGGTTGACTTGTGTTTTTATTTAAATGCGTTTCTGGGCAGTCATCTTTCTGACTTGCGGAATGTTGAGTTTACCATCAGTTCTTAGGAATAGAATCCTGTTGTTACCTGGTGCCTACCTGTAACCTAAAACTAATCATCCAGTTCTCCTTTACAGAGAACCATTTGGCTCCCTGTCATTGTTCTATATCACGAGATGGTGCACACGAGCAATATGAGCATAAATGCCTGTCTCTGCTTCTGGACATTCTCTCAAAGCTCAAGTACGTCTCTTCATCAGAAAGAAAGAGTTGTATCTGAGCACTGTGTTACATCTCTCAGAAACATCTCCAAGTACTTTATTCACAATGTTGACTTTGACATGAAATGCAATAACAAATTAGGAAGACGGTTCCATTAACTATTTTGTACACAAGCAATCATCTGCTAAATCGTCAAATTGTTTTTGTTGTTTTTGGCTGAGGGGATTATTAACCAGGACAACCAAGTACAACTGCCAGTAAGTATTTTGATCCCTGGTTTGCTGGCAAGATTACAATGTGCCGTCATTGCAGCTAATTAGTGCATAATTATGTATACTTGAACAACTAGTTGCTGGTCTGGTTCCAGCCAAACTTTGGCTTCTGACTGACTGCAATAATTATCTGTCTAGATTAGGTCTTGCTACCTACCAGAAATATGAAGTCATTGAGTTGCAGATTCATACAGCACAGAAACAGGCCCTTTGGCCCATCATGTCCTGCCAGTACCTATCCCATTCAGCAGCACTTGGTTTACAGCCTGCTTGCAGATTTCAATTCTCATTCAAATGTTTCTTAAGTGTTGAGAGAGTATCTGCTTCCATCCAGTGTGTTGTGTTTTGTAACTCCAAAAGATTAAACTAATTGAAAGGAAGACAAGGGTGCTGACAGATGCAAGTGTTAGTTTGTCTTTACTTTAAGCAAGGCGCGCAGGTATCACATGGTGGTGTGATAATGTATGCCATTTATATACTGTTACAGATAATCCACAATGCCTCATACACTGAAGTGGACTCACCTTCCTTCTGATTACACTTATGGAACCTAAAGTGTTCTGTAATCATCAATGGCTTTTGTTCTAAATGTTCCTGAATTAACTTCACGATACCAGCAAAGTCCATTTTGACTGGTTTGGTTGCAGCAGTTAAACTCTGAAGCAAACTGTATGCTTTTCCACCCAATGCTCTCAACAAAACAGGTCCTTGTTTCTTATTGGCTATTACATTTGCTTTAAAATATTGCTCAATTAGCTCAGTGTACGTATTCTAGTTATCTGTTGTGTAATCAAATACGACAATCTTTCCCATGTAGCCAACCATTTCTGCTCTTTTTATTTGTGAATATTATCACCCAGTACTTACTGTTTAGGAATCCATAATTTCTTCTGCTTTCTGCCTTTCATTTTGTGAAGAAAACATACTGTTCTGAAGAGAAATAATGTGCTGCACCATTTTCAAACTCAACCATTTCTCACTGTACTTTTTTAAGTCGAACATCTCACTATGCTTCAACAGGCAGGTAGTCATCCTGGGTTCATTTTAAACTTCTTCTGCCACTATTATGTTTAGGAACTTCAACATATAAAACTAATTGAAAGGAAAACAAAGTAGCCAGGAGTTGAGAGTCTTAGTTGTCTTTAATTGAAGCAAGACACACAGATATCATGTGGCAGCATGACGACGTATGCCATTTACGTACTTTTAGAAATAACCTGCAATGCATTATATAAACAACAAACAATAAACTGCAATATTACTCAAATATTACTGAAATATTAAATACACAACTCAGTGTATTGCAGTTTTTAAATGTCCCTTGCATGAAAGAATTCATTCTCAGATCTTCTCTACACTTCTTACTCTTCATCTCAAACTCTCCGGTCTGTTTTGTGGAAAAGTTTCTTACTATCTACCCTACGTCTGCCTCTCAGAACACATACAGCTCTGTTAGGTCTTCCCTCAGCCTCCTCTGCTCCATAGGAAACAAACCCACTCTATCCTGTCTCTCTTCATAACTGAAAGGTTCCATCCCGGGCAGTATCCTGCAGAATCTCCTGTGCACCAGCTGAAACACCAAGATGAAAGGAAGAGAAGAACCTTGCTCTCTTTGTAGTTTCTTTGTATCGGAACAAATCCTGCAGGCAGTGGCCGATGGATCTAAAAGAAACTGTCAATGCTTAACTGACCTCATATACTGTAAGCAAATCACGGATTTGCACAAGACATCCTATGTCTTATATATACTGTGATGGATTCTTCAACTTTATGGTAAATCTATCTCTTCATAACAATCAGATCTGGTGAAGAATCAGAAACCCCATTCATTAAATAGTAACCAATTCCCAGCCGGTAGATTAGGATAAAAGGTGGACCTTTTATAATTGTATTGTAGCTGTATTGTTTTTATTTTAATCCCTTTAATTATCTCTTAATGTTTCATTGTGCTTTTAATTCAGTTTACTTTTATAGGAATTTTAAAAAATTGTAAAGCAGCTTCATGCTCATTGCCATTGGCCCAGGTAAATGCCGTAGGAGAAAGGGGTTTACGAGCAGTGGGCTACATCCAAATCATTGAATTTTTGACTTGCTCTTGTGACCAGAACTCATCATTTCCATTTCCACTTCCTTTCCTCCCTTTTCACTTTTCATCTCTTTATCTTTTTTTAGTCTTAGCCTGCTAGCTGGAAAGGAGAGTGTTTCCTCCTCCATTTTACCACATCTCCATTTACAACCAGAGGTCCTGAGTTAAGGGTGAAAGGTGAAAAGTTTAAGGGGAACATGAGGGAAACTTCTTCACTCAGAAAGTCATGAGAGTGTGGAATGAGCTGCCAGCACAAGTGGTCCATACAAGCTCAATTTCAATGCTTAAGAGAAGTTTGGACACATACATGGACAGTAGGGGTCTGGAAAATTATTGACCCAGTACAGGTCAATGGGAGTGGGCAGTTTAATGGGTCGGCATGGACTGGATGGGCCAAAGGGCCTGTTGCTATGTTGTATTTTTCTATCACTCTGTGACTCGATCCAAGGCTAACTCTGTGAATTATGCCTGACCACTCAGGGGTAAGGTCTTCACCATTTATATGATTATTGTTGATTCTTGCTGAAAATCTGGGTTGGGCAGTGACCGTGGCCATACCTTATTCAATACATCACAGAGTTGTTCTCAGCTAATCGCAAATGCCCTGCATTGATATTCTTTCCTTCTTTGAGCATTTCCCCTTTTTCCTCACTTAAAATCCCCAAGTGTCTTTTTGAGCACATAGCCAACATCATTGCATGCATGGCATCCATTTCCACATCTCACTATTATCTTTCTTGACTCTATTGTTGTTGGCATCTCATACTGGATAAGCAAAAATCTCCTCCAATTAAATGTGGAGAAATATGAAGCAATTGTCATGGATCCAAGTTACAAATTCTTTTCTCTAAACTTGAGCCCCATTTCTCCCCACTAAGCACTAACCAGGGTGTTGGCAGGATGTTGTGTGCTTTTGGACCTCATATATGTGCCAGCATAAGCCCTCTATAACAATACTTTCTCCTGTCTCTGCCTGGGGTTAACTGCTGCTGAAATTTTCATACAGGTCAGTGCTTTCTCTCCTCGTGTCTATTCCAACACTATGCTTTGTCACTTACTTCATTCCAGCCAAATTCCGTGACTCATCATTCTTGTTCTTACTGACCTATGTTAGTTCGTTTAAGAAATGCTCACCCTTTTTTCAAATCCCTCCTCAGTCTCCCCTGTTCTCACTGCCAGCCCTTTGACCTTCCTCTATAACCTCTAATAGACCTATGACCTTCCAATGCATAAAAACCATTCAGACCAACAACTGATCATTAGGATTGTTATAGATAGGCACAAGATGGTCAAAATGGGTGCGATTGGCTGAAGGACATATTTTTGTGTACAATATCTGTCAATTTCTACCTATTTTTCTCCACATGATCCTCCCTAAATTTAGCAACATCATTGCTAACTATACCTTCAGTGACAAGATCCTAAGCTTTGAAATTCTTTCCTAAGGACTCTTCACCTTTTTATAAATTGGAACTTGCATATTTAATGGGAAGAGTTCACTCTTATTAAGATTCAGTTTGTAGCCAGAAAAGCTACTAAACTGAGCAAGCAGGGATAGGACTGCAGGAATGGATTTCTCAGGATTAGGAATATATAGTAACAAGTCATCTGCATATAATGATAGCTTGTATGTCCCATTCCCACGGGTCATGCCAAAAATGTTGGGTGAATCATGAATAGCAATAGCTAAAGGTTCCAAAGCAATATCGAATAATAAAGGGCTAAGAGGACAACCTTGTCTAGTGCTACGAAACAACTGAAAAAAGGGAGATCTTTGATTATTGGTAAATACCAAAGCTGAAGGGGTATGGTCTATCAATTTAATCCAAGATATAAATTCTTTCCTAAGGACTCTTCACCTTTTTAAATTGCATATGACACTATTTAATCCTTACCCTAATTCCCCCCTCCTACCACTACCCCCACCCTTTTCTGACCAAGCTTTTAAACTTACATTCAAATAGGAGGCTTAGCGTGAATTATCCTTCCTTGATAATGCATCCATGAACAACTATATATTAAAGATGCGACCTTAATGAAAGTTGTTAATGTGCATTTTTAAGGACTGATATTAGTAAAGTTGGGTAGCAGGGTGGAGATACGTCTCTATCAAAGGAGGTGTAAGGCGCTCCTTCCCTCCACTAGCCTGCGGGTCATCCTTAGGCAAGATGTAGCACCTGCTTAGCCCCCTGATCAGGCCATGTGAACACAGCGAGCAGGTGGTGGATGGCCGTATGAGCAGCTGGTGCATATTACAAGTCCTAGTTATGTAGCCACTGACACCAGGCAGACAATCTCTGAAGAGTATTGATAATGGCTGGGGTCACCCATCTTGTAAAGACACTACCTAGAAGAAGGCAATAGCAAACCACTTCTGTGGAAAAATTTGCCAAGGACAATCAGTGTCACGGAAAGACTATGATTGCTCATGTTGTACGAGGTGGCACATAATGATAATGACGGTGTTAGTAAAGTCTTTTCAAAGAACAGAAAAGTCTGTGCTTATATAAATTCATATTTATTCATTTGTTTATTTATTGAGGTGCAGTGCAGAAAAGGCCCTTTGAGCCGCACCACCCAGCAATCCCTCGATTTAATCCTAGCCTCATCACGGGACAATTTACAATGACCAATTAACCTATCAGCCAGTACATCTTTAGACTGTGGGAGAGAACTGGAGCACCCGGAGGAAATCCGCATGGTCACAGGAAGAATGCACAAATTCCTGAGAGATGGTGGCGGGAATTGAACCTGGGTCTCCTGTACTGCAAGTGTGGTGCTAACCACTACAGTACTGTGCCGATCTACCTTTGAAAATATGGATTTCAGGAATATATCTTTCAGAAATACCTTTGCAGTCCCATGTTTGACATTGTACGCCTGCACACCGCGCATTTACAAATTGTTCCTGAAGTTTGGCCCCCTAGGGATACTGACTTTAATTCGCTCAGTTGGAGTTGGTTTCGGATTGACGTTGTCAGTTCTGTATCAATGCAAATTGTTCAATACTGGCACCAATGCTTGCAATGTAAACAGATCTTTAATTCCAGTTAAACTGAGTTGAACACTGCATGAAGAATGTCACAAGGAGCCCCTTGTATAAATCAATTTAAACCACGATTCAGGGAAGCCAGCACATGTACTTCCATGTGTGCCTGCAATTAGAAGTAATTACAGTAATTAGAACAAATGAAGGTCAGTACTTTAACGACATTTGTACTGCAAATTAGATTTATATTGCAGGACCATCTGAGCCCGAGCTTTATTTGTGCAGTGATGAGGGCTGGACAGTTTGTGAGGTTGCTCAAGTTACAGCAAGTTTGGAGGGAGGGTTACAGGCTGAGGAGCTCCTCTCAAAGCCACATGTCCAACGATTTAAAGTTCAGTGAAATGCTTGTGTTAGATTTTTCATCAAGGAGCAACGCTCCTGTGTCGGAATATGATGCTATTTCCACTTCAACTAAATCATGACTAATTAATTGCTTGAATACAGTTTAATGAATCTAAGTAAACTATAGTAGGTATAATTATTTCAGTAATGATGATGATAAATCAACTCCGGGCTATAGATTTTTATTTGAATGCTTAGGCATTGTTTCTATCAGGCACATATCACTTCATTTGTCTCAAACACCTGGTGTGCATTAGATTCTTGTACAAACCAAGTGGCCCCATGGAGAGGCCATGGAGAGGACTCATTGTGATATAAGAAACAGCTTCATTATAGGTGACTTATCGTGCAGAGTTCGCTATGACCTTTGATGGAATATGTCCAACTTCCAAATTCTGTGGAGAGATGGGGTCCTGTCAATCTCTAATTATTTCCCAGAGCTCCTAAATCAGGGCCCATGGTTTGGGAGTCACCATTATTTCTTCAGACTGGCAGCCAAGAAATAACATGAATCACTATTTAAAAAAAATTCTAATGGGCTGAGAATAGATTACACTCAAGAGGGAAATCACTTCTTGCGACGGCAGCCTCACTTAAATTTTCCTTCACAAGCAGCTTTCACTGAAGTAAGAGGTGGGCTTCCCTTGTCCAGTAACTTCAGGGACATTAGGAGATGCCGATTGCCACAGTTTCTCCATGACTTCCATCTATGCATCTCTCCGAGCCACTGAAAGAGCACAGATGGCTGGTGGCATAGTGGAATCAGCGCTGGACTTTGGCAAAGGCTCCCGAGTTCGAATCCAGCCAGCTCCCTTGCATGCTTGCCATCCGTGCTGGGTTGTGTGTCGAGCTAGCAACTCGGCCTTGTAAAAATAAGAAAGCCTGCTAAAAAAACGCCGTCACGACAGTATCCCGATGAATTCACTCGGAGTTATGGGCTTTCTTCTCCCTCGATGTATCTCTCTGAGCCACTGAAGAAGCACAGTAGCCAGAACTACAATTACAAGTTACAAATTTCTCTTAAGAACATGTTCAAAAGTTTGTCCATCCCCTTTGTTGCTGAGAGAACCCCACATCAAAAGGAAAATGAGCCCAGGGTATAATGGCATTACTCTATGTAAGGCTGTCAAATAAATGCAACATAAGGCATTAGAAGACTTGAAGATCGGAAATGTTGGCTGGGCAACAGGTTTACAGTAAGATCCCCTTGTTCCCCTAGTGCTATTGCAACTGTGTGTTTACAAACAGCCTTCAGCAATATGCAAGTGAAATCAGTTTGAAAAATAGAAATGTATATATTTTGCAAAAAGGGCATCATGCATGACACTTTTTATTAACTTCATTTTGCTTCGAGCAATCCAATCCTGATAACAGCCGGCTCTAGTCTAATAAAACACAAGGGTTCCTGACAGATTTCTAAAGTGCCAGAACAGCAGGTTTTTGGTGGAAAAGTGGCTGACAGCTATGTGACAATTCCACACAATCCCACTGCAAGTTTTTCTGAGGAATGTCATACATTCTGTGTTCCGGCTGTGTGCGTAAGTTTAATTCTTCATTTCTTTCTGCACTACTTTCCACCCTGGGCTGGTGACTTAATTAACACTCCAAATTCCCGCTAACCCTCCTAACTTGCTTTAATGGCGCGACAATACTCCAATCATCTTATTGAGAGCCAGCCACTCTATTTCAAGGCATACAAAAAGCCGCATTGAAACAATTAGTCAAGCACTTCACACAACAGCAGTTCCCCAGCAGCCTCATCAATTGTAAACACCGCCAAGGATGTTAACTCGTACATGATCAGCAAAATGACCCAAAAGGTGCCATCAGTCAAGATGGACATCACAATTTGCCAACTACTTCCACCATTAATCACGCCACTTGCTCGCGAGGGATCTGCATGGTTTATGAAGAGCAGCAGTTATCAGAACAATGACAGAAATATTCCCCCATGTATACAGTAATTATTTTTCAATGGGAAATAAAGAGGAGAGAGAGGGCAGCACAGAGCTGGAGAACTTCCGTCTCACTTCATTATTATTCCCCAGATAAAGGACACAACATATGCTTTTCATTGTGAAGCCAGTAATTTCCAATCTTGGGACAAGTTAACACTAAATGGCATTTTCAAATACTGATTTATGTCTCTATTCAGCACTGAAGTATGTTTTAGATTCAGCTAATCAGAAGGCACTTGCCTGCCTACACATCAGTGGTCAATTCCAATTTTTTTGCCGAGAGGAGAGCTCATTTTTCATATTTACCTTACAGCTAATTAGCACGGCACTCTGCTAATCCATTCCGACTAAAGTTGTGGCTCTCCACATAGTACTACTTTGCTTAACTTCTCAGTAATGTTACCGTACATGAAAATAGATGAATTCATTGCAATCTCTTTAGCAACAAAAATCTTATTTCTATTGCTCATGACAAGCTGACTCATAGTTGACAAAATAGAATTATAATTAACCCTTTCAGAAGAGAACTATATTATGCTCAAACACCATGTAGTTTTGGAATTGTCCCCATTTTGTAAATCCAACTGGAGGATTCTGTAACTAGATTTTTTGTGTTTCATACTGATCAAATTTAAAGCACCTCATTCTGGAGAATCAAATGCTTGAAGAAATATACAGTTTTATTCTGGATTTTTTTTTGGCAGAGGGTACAAGGTTTCTGTTTCTTAGGCATTGCAATGAGAAAGAAGGATTAGCAATTCATGAATTAAATTGACTTCCAATCCAATTTCAGAATTCACAACGATGTTTGTGCACATCCTATCAAGTTTGGAGATAGACTCTGGAAAAAAATTGGAGTCTTGTTTGCGGTGTTCCTTTCCCAGAATTAGAATGACTTTTAATGTTATTAAAAGTTAAGCAAAGATATTTTTTATATGTGCTTCCACTATCGATGCACGATAGGAATAGTAATATATTTCTACTGTTTGCTCTTGCACAGTCTCCAGCAGTATGTCTGAGTTAGGAAAGGAGAGGGAATTTCTGGTGCTGAGTAACCTCAATAATGACTGGAAGTTAATACGATTGCATTTGGCTGAAAAGTGGATTCTAGCTGAAAGGTTTACAAAAGGCTATTTACTTACTGAGATACAGTGAGGAATAGGCCCTTCTGGCCCTCCAAGCTATGCCGCCCAGTTATCCCTGATTTAATCCTCGCCTAATCATGGGACAATTTACATTGACCAATTAACCTAACAAGCAGTAGGTCTTTGGACCGTGGGAGGAAACCGGAGCACCCAGAGAAAACCAACGTGGTCACCAGGGAGAATGTACTTACAGGCAGCGGTGGGAATTGAACCTGGGTCGCTGGGACTGTAAAGTGTTGTGCTGTACTTTTCTATGACTTTAGTACATAAAAGTTCATCAGTGATTGTGACTGGAAATGTCTGAAAATAATTTTTCTTTGCCAGGAAGGCTCACTGATATTTGGCAAAACAACATAATTATACATTAAAAATCAGGAATGTACTGAGCCTATCATTAGTTACGCTACTATGAGTAATACTAACTTTTATGGGGGCAAAGTCAAAATGATAAAGGAATCGATAACCAGTATCAGGTAAGATGCTGTCAAATTCTTCCTCAATTATCTAGATACAATGAAGTAAATCAAAAAGAATTCATCAATAGACAAATGCAATGTAGCTTGTTGTACTCTGCTCTCTCTGTATGTCCCCATACACTCAGGAGCATAGGAGCTAGTTGGATGATATCAGTCTGTTAGTGAGATTGGTTTGCTTTCCAAATTGCTTCATGTGATCATTTAGGAATGAATCTGGGAAGAGTTCAAATAAAAGCAGTTCTTACATGATTAAAATCAGAAACTTCCAGAGATATTCAGCAGGTCAGGCAAATTTTGTGAGGAGAGAAACAGAATTAGTATTTTAATCCATTTTTCTCCTTATGTTCTGGACTTCCAGCATCTGAATTTTCTTGCATTTCATGTGCTTAATTGAAGCTTAGTTCAACATAGAGTCTGCATAAAAGTGAAGGCTCAAGTTTGTGGAACTTTGCAGGCATGCTATTGCACCAAAATCTTCAAAAAAATCATCAAAGCATCACCAACACCCACCTACCCACCATCAAAGACATATGTACAGAAAGGTGTTGAAAAAGGCCAGTAACATCATGAAGGATCCCAGCCATCCTGCTATGGACTGATTGTCCCACTCCTATCAGGAAGGAAGCTACACAGCTTCCATGCCAAGACTTCCAGACTCAAAAACAGTTACTTCTCCCAAGCCGTCAGGCTGTTCAACACCTCCACCCATTAATACATCCCACTAAAACTACATTAACACATCATCTTATGTACATACAATCCGTCTATGTATATATGAGTTACTTCTATGCGGTGTTACAGAGGATTGCTTTCATATTTATTTTTATTGTGTTTTTTATGCTGCATCATATCCAGAGTAACAATCATTATGTTCTCCTTTTACACTTCTGTACTGAAGAATGACTATAAACAATCTTGAATTTTGTATCTTGAATTTTGGTACATTTGCATCGGTTTGTGAGCTTCAGACCTTCAGCTATCTAACCATTCAGTCAACCTTCACCTGAAAGTAGCTTCAGGCTTTGATTTCTGGAAGCTGGCACTTAACCGATTTCAGGAAGGGAATTTAATTTTATCTGTCTGAACACAACTCCAGATTGTTGTGTCAATTCTGTCCAGCACATTACAAGTATTTTGTAGAGTATGCATTTACAAACAGCCTACCAGAATCCTGTTGCTAGCCAGCAAGTAAAATATGTGAGATATTTGTAATTCTGAAAGAGATAAAGAAATGCACCGAGGAAACATGAATGTTGAATGCACTTTTGAGTCTCTACATTAATAAACTTGGATATCTGACAATTGTTACAGGTAAAAAAAGTCTCAGTGACTTGAGCTGACATTCGGAAACCAGAAGGTGATGGATGAACTGATGATATTGCTGTTCATTTCTGATGCTGCAGGCAGTCATATAAAAACACTTCAGCTTATTTTTTACAACACACCCTTATCTCGATTTAAACATCTTATTAAGAGATTGCTCGTGGGGTAGTGCTTATCAGTAATTCAGGCATAGAGAGAAGCTATATTTTTGACTATTAATATTAATCAGCAAAATCATGATCCTCCTGATGGACAAAGTGTTTGGAACTCACAGCTATAAATTCACCTCTCAAATTTTGATTAATTAATTTATGATCTCTTTAAAAAGCCACTGAACATTTACAGCCATTTGATACTAAATACATTAAATATAACCTGTTTACAGGTTTGCCTGTTTTACCACTAAGAGTGAAAAATTAATTTTGTCAGATATGTTCGTGTACCACATACATCAATTATACTGAGGATTGTACAATGTAAAATCCGATAACATTTCAACAGTGCAGGGGTGGATGGTAGTTAGTAATTTTGAAATAATTGAAAAATCATCAAGTGAGTGTTGGATTATCATTTATCTGTCTGATATAAATATCATTTTGGTTGAAAATTGCTTCCAAGTATATTTTTAAGTGAGTTGCTCAAAATGAATACTCAAATTGGACAGCCCTCGTTTTATAATACTGTAGTTTTCATGGCAAATCACCTTCCACAAATATTTTAATACTGAGATACAGGAACTGGCATTAATTGAGACTCACAGCTCTTGTAAAGATGATAGATGCTTTATGTCTAAATATTTTAGGAAGAACTATTGTAACCCATCCGGTCATTATCTGGTGCTTAAATGGGATTACTATAGTGCCCTCAGTTGTTGATAACCATGACATATGATCTAATGTGACAGTATAACTAGGGGCAATATGGTTTGTCCTAAAGTTACATTTGTAGTGTTTGCTGGCATTTTGCTTATTACAACTTACTTACTTATTTTCTTACTGTCTGTTACGCCGCTGGCGTTTAGGGCAGCAATGAAGGTCCTCCATCTCTGACCTTCATTGTGTCAGTAGCTTCCTCTCCGTTTTCACTACTGTCAGCTGTGCAAGTCCTGGGTGGAGACTTAGGAATACCATCGCACTCAGATGTAGAACAATTCTTCATTGCTGTTTCTGTAACAATTTTGCTTTACCAGTCAGGGTTGTTAGCCCCATGCTGAACACTCGAACCAGGAGGACCAGTGGACCACTCTTAGTCTGGCCTCTACCCCCTGACCCGTTTGGCATGAGCGACCCTGCCAAGACCTAAAGCATTAAGGCCTGACGCCAGCCAACATGGCTCTCTGGGTCATTGAGGCACACAAACCTCCAAACCACACCAAGATTGTTGTCCTCTTGAAGGTGTTTATTAGAGGATAGGCAATATTATATCAGAGCAAAATCTTTCACTAAAAATCTAAAGCTGGGAATATCAATTGCCTACAGGGAGAGAAAAACATTAGAGGCATAAAGTCATAGTTCAATACTGCATTACTACTCAATAACTTTTTCAATGGTTCTTGGAGAAAAAGTTATAAATGATTAAACTTAAATAAACAGAGAACCATAGAAGCATTCAGCATGGAAATAGGCCCCTTGGTCCATCTAGTCAAGGCAGACCAAGATCCCAATCTAAGCTTTCCCACTAAACCTTTCCAAACATTGCCTGTCCAAGTCTCTTTTAAGTGTTGTTGATGTCTCATGGGTGACGGGGTGGAGCTATGTCTCTACCAAAGGAGGTGTAAGGTGCTCCTTCCCTCCGCTATCCTGCAGGTCACCCTTGGGCGAGGTGTGGCACCTGCTTAGTGCCTTGCTCAGGGTCCTGTGAAGCCACGGGAGCAGGTGGTAGATGGTCGTGTGAGCAGCTGGTGCATATCACAAATCCTGGTTCTGCAACCACTGATGCAGACTATCTCTGAAGAGTATTGATAATGGCTGGGGTCACCCCTCTTGTAAAGACACTGCCCACAAGAAATCACTCCTATAGAAATATTTACCAAGCACAATCATGGTCATGGATAGAACACATGTGTGAAGGGGGTCTTCCCTTCACAGGCAACGATCCCTCCTTCAGTAATAGATGGAGGATCATAATCACCCGTTTCATACAACACGGCACACAGTGATGATGATGATGAATAGCCCTGCCTCAATCACTTCCTCTGGCAGGTCTTTCCACATAATGACCACTCTCTGGGTCAAAGAGTTGCTGCTCAAGTTTCTATTAAATCTCTCCCTTTTTGCCTTAGACCTCTGCCGTCTGGTTCTTGATTCCACAGCCCTGGCATAGAGGCCCTTGATGACTTCACACACCTCTATAAAGAGTATAAAACCTGATTCTCCAATGAGAAAAATCTCTATCTGCTCAACCTCTTTCCATAACTCAGTCCCAAGAGTCCTGGCTACTTCCTTGTGAATCTCCTCTGCACTCTTTCCAGCTTAATGGCATTTTTCCTATTGCAGAATGACCAAAATGGAATAAAACTTTTCAAGTGAGGTCTCACTAATGTTTTGTACATCTGCAGCACAACATCTTTATATCTATACTCAATTCCCTAACTGACAAATGCCAGCTAGCCAACCTGTCTACCACTCAGTTTACCTGTGGCTCCACCTTTAGGGAACTATGCATTTCTACACCTAGGTCACTGTGTTCTACAACACTCCCCAGAACCTTACCATTCTTGTGTAAGTCCCCCCCATGATTTATCTTCCCACAATGCAACACCTCAAGCTTATCTGAATTGAACTACATTAGCCATTCTTTGACCCACTTATCCAACTGATCAAGCTCTCTCTGTAAATCCTGATAACCATCTTCTCTGTCTATGGCACCAGCTAGTTTAATGTCATTTGCATGCTTACCTACGACATATTCTCATCCAAAGCATTGCCATAGATGAAAAATAGCAATGGGTCTAGCTCTGACCCCTGAGGCACACCACCAGTTACAGACCTGCTGATTGAAAAACAGCTATTCACCTTTACCTTCTGCATCTTACCATCAAGTATGTTTCTATCCAATTAGTAGCCCTCCCTGAATCCCATGCATAACAATATACTGTGCAGAACTTTATCAAAGACCATACTGGAGTCCATCTACTGCACTGCCCTCATCAACGTTCTTGATCAAATTCAAAAGTAACTCAAACAAATTTGTAAGACATGATCTCCCATGCCCAAAATTGTACTGACCATCCTTAATCAGGCCCTCTCTTCCCAAATGCTTGTATACCTTAATCTTATGTCTCAGAGAATCCCTTCTAATAATTCTCCTAGCACAGATGTTAGGCTTACTGATCCCTTGTTCCCAGTATTTTTCTTAAATAAAGCCTCCCTCTAGTCTTCTGGCACTTCAATCATCGTAAATGTTGGCTCTGAAAGAGAAAGAATGAGATAGGTCTTCAAAAGGATAGAAATTACAAGACATATGGTCAAAATTTGTCACTTATGATGGTGACATCTGTCGGTCTCGAGAGACTATGGAGAGGCCTGGAGTTTCCAGGGCGCAGGCCTGGGTACGGTTGTATGGGAGACCAGCAGTTGCCCAAGCTGCAGGCCTTCCCCTCTCCACGCCACGGATGTTGTCCAAGGGAAGGGCAAGGGCTGATGCAGCTTGGCACCGGTGACATCGCAGAGCAATGTGTTGTTAAGTGCCTTGCTCAAGGACACAAACACGCTGCCTCAGCTGAGGCTCGAACCAGTGACCTTCAGGTTACTAGTCTGATGCCTTGCCCACTAGGCCACGCGCCAACACACTTATGATGGAGGGGAATTTAAAGTTCAAAGTACATTTATTATCGAGATATGTATACATTATACAACCTTGAGATTTGTCTCCTTACAGGCAGCCACAAAACAAAGAAACCCAACAGAACCCATTTAATAAAAAGAAGATCAAACACCCAATGCGCAGAGAAATAAAAAACAAATCATGCAAACAGTAAAAGAAAACAAATAGCTTCAGAACTGAAGTTTTATGAAAGACGCAAAGCCAGGCAACGTTGCAGTGTAATATAAAGAAATATCGGAAGCTGGAATTATCGAATTATTGCTGGCATGATTCTATTATAGTTTGAGGAGTTGGGAGTTCAGAGTTCAATTTCCATCTCTGTCAGTGGGGAGTTTGTGCATTCTTCCTGTCACCACATGGGTTTCCTCTGGGTGCTCCGGTTTTCTCCCACAGTCGCAAAGATGTATTGGTTGGTAGGTTAATTGGGCACTGTAAATTGTCGAGTGGTTAGGCTGGGATTAAATTGGGGGAATTGCTGGGTGGTGTGGAATTGAAGGGCCCAATCCACATTATATCTCCATCAATAAATAAATAATGACATAATCAAATAAATAAACAGATATTACATAACTAAATAAACAGATAAATTTATTAATGGTGGTCATGGTTTTGGGTGTGTGAGTATCACTGGGAAACCCACACATCACAGAGTTGAATGTGCAAAGATTACACAGAGAAGTCTCAAGGTCTGGATGCAGATCCTGCAGCTGTGAAGCAGAGGTGCTAACTAATATTTGACCGCATTGCTACTGGCATGCGTGCTGACGCACAGAGCACTCGCTGGGTGGACGTGCTTGCAATACAACGGGTTAGAAGCTGAGGTGGTGTGCAAAATATCCGAGGGCAAGGCACTGCTGACAGTGATAGTGGCAAAGCAGAGAGTAAAGGGAAAGTTACTTTGGGATAAACTTTGGAAAGGAGCTGTCTGATATCGAGCCTTTTGTACATTCATTCCAGGACCAAGCCACTTGAATACATTGCAATATTTATGCGATGAAGGAATCATTACTTAAACCAACCCTAGAGGAGCTCAGGCAACAAGTAGAAAATTTAATACTTTGCACTTGAACTAATTTCATTTGTGAAAATGAATGGAAAGAGACACTCAAACATCTCCTCACAGCTGTCTTCAAAGTACTTATTTATTCCATGTAATTATTCCCATTTTCACAGTTCTTTGTACAGTACAGAATTTCAATTCGCCCCTGAACTCATGACACTTAGAATGGATGCTCCGATTTGCCGACCCAAAGATGAATTCAGCCAATGAGTACAGTTAAACATTTTTGTTTATTATTAACTTAATCAGGACAATCTGTAAAACAAACCCGGATTAGAAAGTATTAAGCATATTCTGTGACAAATCTTAAACGTACTTCAGAACAATATTCAAAAAAAAAAGGTTGGTCTGAAATGAATCATTCATGGGTTATTTCACTCAACCTTTTTATTGTTACGACTGGAGAGTTTACTCCTGCTTTTGGCATAATTGGCACAAGTTTCTGTTTCTAGATTTAATTAAATCCAGCTGTACTGGATTACCTCAATGACTACAATACCAATTATAACACTAATTAAAGTAGGGTGAGTCAGACAAACCAGGCCAAGTGCAAGCTGTCTCTTTTTTTTGTAGCTATACACTGAGTTAAGTGAATCAAGATTGCCACAATACAGTGGAGTTTGGTTAATTATACCATTGGTTAATTGGGACAGCTGCTTATTTGGGACAATTCTTAAAGAACAAAAATTAATCAAGAAAATTGCTGGAATTCCCTTTGTTAACTGGGGACATTGTGCCACTGAATTGGAGCAGGAGGCTGTTGTTGAATTGCTTCTGACGAGTATCAGTCTCGTATTTGTCTGGCTGTTAAAGACTTTACACCATGCTTATAGCCAACAGTTTTTAAATAGTGTCAGTTGCATGTTTGTGTTCAAAACAGCAGTGATTTTTGTCGCTGACAGTTGCTGAGAAATAAGCAGTAAGACAATTCAGAACTGTTTTGCTCACTGCAGTTTTAAGCATTCAGGCTTGGAGATGCCAGAAACAGCTGACAGTGAAAAATAAACACAAAGGGTCTCGGCCCGAAATATCGACAGCGCTTCTCTCTATAGATGCTGCCTGGCCTGCTGTGTTCCACCAGCATTTTGTGTGTGTTGTTGTTTGAATTTCCAGCATCTGTAGATTTCCTTGTGTTTGAATTTTACTACTTCAACAAGTTAATCAAGATTTTGGTGGTATCAACGATCATCTTAAATGTTACAATGAAAATGAAGATTTGGAAGATGCAATCATCGACAGCATTATATTAAGGCAGTCCATTATCTGCACTAGGTGTCTGCCCTGATTTTGTTCATTTACAGTTTATCAAAAGAATGCATGCAGTCAAATAATTCTTCCATTGATAACTATTAGGAACTAATACCCTCTTTTATAGTGCTGTAATAGCACTGGTAGTATTCAAATTTGTTCTGTATTTAATTTAAATACATAATTTGTTATTCATTTGAATTGTAGTTTTGTCTTTTTTTTCTTTTTAGCTATTTCCATGAAACGTTGGCTAAATGAGACAGCCGCTTAATTGGGCCAAAATATATCGGTGCTGATGTGTCTCAATTAACCAGAATCCACTGTTTTGTGATTAACTTGTTGTCCTTTTGTATTGTGGAATATATATGTGTAAACTGAATCAAAGGCGAATGGATGGAGGTGTGAGGGAGAGTATGTTATCGGGCTGCATTGAGAAAAGGAGTGATAGGATCCCTCCACTGGGAGTGGTCCAGGACTGAATGGGAGGGAGCAGGATGCCTGGCTCTTTCCTCTTCAGGACAATCAGGGCAGACCATGTGGTCTCCTCAAATGCTGTCTGATAGTGAGGAGAACAGACATTCTGTACCAGCAGAAGTAACTGCTCCCCTTAGACCATTCTGGTCAATCAATAACTGATGTACTTTGGACCTGTGCTGTGGCACCGAAGGCAATAGAGACGACAAAAATGTCTGATAAAATGGAAAGCAAAACATGATAAAGGCAGTGACTGGATTCAAAATAAACACTAATTTCTAAACACAGGAGATTCTGCTGATGCTGGAGATTTTGAGCAACACACACAAAATGCTGAAGGAATTCAACAATTCAGGCAGCATCTACGGAGGAGAATAAACGGTTGATGATCTGGGCTGAGACCCTTTGTCCGTCCCGTATTTTGTGAATGTTGAACCAGTTTATTCAGACTTGTAATTAGTGATGGGTCATCTTGATGAGAATTTCTCCACTGGGTCACCAGCAGTCACAGAGGGCATGGTAACATAATGGTTAGCACAACGTACAGGCGACCCAGGATTCAATTCCCACCACTGCCTGTAAGGAATTGATATGTTCTCCTTGCAATCATGTGAGTTTCCTCCGGGTGCTCCGGTCTCCTCCCACACTCCAGAGGTGTGGAGTTATTATTGGTTATTATAAATTGTCCTGTGATCATGGGCTAGGGTTAAATTGGGAGTCGCTGAGCGGTTTGGCTCGAAGGGCCGGGAGAGCCTATTCTAATTATTCCTTACTGCCTGTTACGCCACAGTAGCTTCCTCCCAGTTCTCACTACTGTCAGGCATGCCAGTACTGGGTGGACGCTCTGTTGCAGAAGGATTCTTCATTGTTTTTTGTGCTCGGTTCGATATCGCCAGCACCGAGCTGCCCAAGTGGCCAGCATCTTGGTCATCTCTGAGGCTGAACTACGCAGGTGTATCCAACAAATGGACAGTCGCAAGGCCGCAGGAGCGGACAGCGCCCCAGCGAGGGTACTCATTATGTGCGTGGCACAACTGGCGGGTGTGTTTACTGACATTTCTAATCTCTCCCTCTCCCAGTGTAGAGTGCTCTCCTGCTTCAAAACATCCACCTTTGTCCCTGTATCTAAAAATAACAAGGTAACATGTCTGAACGACTGGCATCCTGTCGCACTCACTTCAATAGTAAGCAAATGCTTTGAGAGGCTGGTCAAGGACTACATCTGAAGCTTGCTACCACCCACCCTGGACCCCATACAATTCACCTACCAATACAACAGCCACAGCTCTACACACAGTCCTTACAGATATGGAGGAGAAGGATGCTTATGTGAGAATGCTGTTCTTGGACTACAGTTCAGCATTCAACACCATAATTCCATCCAGACTCGACAAGAAGCTCAGAGACTTTGGCCTTCACCCTGCATGGTGCAGCTGGATCCTGGACTTCCTGTCAGATTGCCGGCAGGTGGTAGGAGTGAACTCCCTCACCTCTGCCCCTCAACTCAAGTATCCCTGAGGACTGTGTCTTAAGCCCCCTCCTTTACTCTCTATCTACCCAATACCATGTCGCCACCCACGGCTCCAATCTGCTAACTAAATTTGCTGATGATACTACACTGATTGGCCTAATCTCAAATAATAACGAGGCAGCCAACAGAGAAGAAGTCATCACCCTGACACAGTGGTGTCAAGAAAACAACCTCTCCCTCAATGTTGCAAAAACAAAGGATCTGGTTGTGGACTACAGGAGGAATGGAGACAGGCTAGACCCTATTGACATCAATGGATCTGGGGTTGAGAGGGTGAACAGCTTTAAGTTCCTCGACATACACATCACCAAGGATGTACATACCAGCTGTGTGGTAAAAAAAGCACAACAGTGCCTCTTGCACCTCAGATGGTTGGAGAAGTTTGGTATGGGCCCAAATCCTAAGAACTTTCTTTAGGGGCACAACTGAGAGCATCGTGACTGGCTGCATCACTGCCTGGTATGGGAACTGTACTTCCCTTAATTACAGGACTCTGCAGAGAGTGATGCGGACAGCCCAGCACATCTGTAGTTGTCAACTTTACACTATTCAGGACATTTACAAAGGCAGGTGTGTAAAAAGGATAATTGGAGACCCAAGTTACCCCAACCACAAACTGTTCCAGCTGCTACCTTCCAGGAAATGGTACCACAGCATAAAAGCCAGAACCAACAGGCCCCGGGACAGCTTCTTCCACCAGGCCATCAGACTGATTACGTCACACTGATACAATTGTATTTCTGTGTTATACTGTTATACGTGCTACTTATTATAAATTACTACAACTTGCGCATTGCACATTTAGACAGAGACATAATGTAAAGATTTTTACTCCACGGGTAGTGAAGGGTGTAAGTAATAAAGTCAATTCAAAGAGTTTTGTTTTATCAGTCAGGGTTGTTAGCCCTGACTGAACATACGAACCTGAAGGACCTCTCCCCTTTGACCTGTTTGACGTGGGTGACCCTACCAAGAGCTAAAGCATAAAGCCCTGACTCCAGCCAACATAGCTCTCCAGGTCATTGAGGCACGCAAACCTCCAAACCACAACAAGGTTGTGGTCCTCCTGGAGGATTCTGTGCTGTATCGCAATAAAAATAAGAACAGTAGATGAATGAGAGCTCCATGGTGCTTGACTAACTGAAAGTCCATTAAGCAATTCTGAATAGGGACCAGTACAGCTGGCGTCAACATTTGAATTGGACAAGTAAACTATATTTGAATATTTATTTAATAAGTTCTAATTAATTGCCACTGATCAAAGTCACACTTTTATGTAAAGACAGTAATTAAGGTGGGCTAAGATGACGTACTGTCTGATCACATCTTTAAAAATGCAAAATATTTTAAAACCTTAAGGTCCTATGCAAATTTTGCAATATGTGAGGTTTCAATACTCTTGTTCATTTTTCATTGAAAATTGCTGCTAATTGAGCAATTATTTTGTCACTCCGAATAAATGAAAATCAACCTTTGATAAATTCTTCAAAATTTGTATTTGTGTTTCAAGCTTAGACATGAATGATATTGTTAGTTAATATTTCAAAAAATGACCCAATTTGCCCCCAAATAACTTGCTGTAATTTTATTTTAAATGGTTAATTTTGTTAAGTGGTTCAAAGATAGGAACGTCCTATACGAACTTTCTGCTGAACAAGCCTATTCACAGCTGAGGGTAATAGTGCCCGTGGATTGCACAAAACTTTCATCCTCTGCATGTTGTTATGTGCCTTTTGCTTTGAGCCTGGAATGCTGCCAGGAAACTTTTTGCAACAGTGGCACTTTGATTGACAGCTCAGTTGGACATACCCTAGGCATGAAATGGAGGCATAGACAAAAGCTGATACTGTTTTCTTCTCGATAACAAAAACTCATTTTGGAGAGATGGGCTGAGTTAGGATCAGGCAGAGAAGATTTTCTTGTTTAAATGCGGCCAATTTATTGTCCAAAATCTGCAAAATAGTTAGAAGTTTGCATTTGACTCATAAAATGGAAGGGGAGGAACTAAAGATGCCACCAAGGTTTTTTGTGGGCCTGGATGACTTCTTTCAGTTCAGCTTAAATCTCCTGTTCTCATTTTTTTTCCTTTTCCAGGTAGCTAGGGCCATGTCGGAGTCTATGATCTACAGCTGCGCTCAAATTACGTTCTTGCTCTTCACAGCTTGTTGAGTGGCCTGCAATTTGGTATCTCAGGAGCAGCTTGCAAGACGTGTATCTTCAGGGTGTGGCCCCGTAGACAACCTGATTCCTTGTCGATATTTCTGACTAAAGATTGAAACATCAAGACAGCGGGCTCCACTGTCAGAGGGCTCTGCGTTCATGTGACTGCCCCTCTCTCTCTCTTTTCATGATGAATGAGAGTCTGGGAACTCAGATTAAGTGACACTTCAGATTGTAACATTGAAACAGGCCTCCCTCTCCGTGGAAGGAACAATAGCTCTCTCTCCTTTGTCAGTGAGAGTGAGGTGATGGGATGGACAGTAGTTTTTGATGGCCTCCAGGTCTTGTCCTCAGGGGTCTTGCTATTTCTCGCATGGTGGGTGCTGTGGGTCTGATTATTTTGCTGAAGCAGGTGGGGAGAGGGCAGGGCTGATGCTTTTGCTGCTGTTTATGTGTGGGAGGGGCAGGGTTAGGGATCTTTGCGGTTCAGACGATTTTCTGTTGTTCATTTTTTGAGTTTTTTTCTTTCTGTTTTGAGGATGTCTGTGAAGAGTAAAGATTTCAGATTGTATACTGTATACATTCTCTGATATCAAATTGAACCATTGAACCCAAAAGGAATAATGTATCCTAAGTTAACTTGTTGTAACTAGTATCCAACATCTCACTGAAGTGATCACTGTACTAGGGGCAATAGTAGGAGAGAGAACAATCTAATTGGTTCACTTAACTTTCTAGAGAATTTTGCAGAACCTGGTTGATGGTACTTTTCTGATGTTTAAGAACCTGCTGTTAGTTGTCTGGGTCTCAGAAACATGAAGGACAGTTGGCATCTCTGCTTTCCCATAGACATAAATTTGTGCCAATGAAGTTGTCCCATGTTCAAATGCTCTTGTGCTCAATTGCTGTGAAAGGCACATTAAGGGCATTGCAGAGTTTCCTTACTGAAGTTTGCTTTTTCTAAGATGTGGCTCCTGCGACGTGGGAAACAGCCCACGTCTTCATGTGAGCCTTTATCATTGAAGGCAATGTGGTGTAACAGAATGGGTCGGTGTAGAACCTTAGCCTTACTAACGTTGAGTGTAAGGTCCATCCTCATATACTTCAGTGATGTTCTGCATCTGATTGTGTACAAGTTAGGGTGTGGTCTGCAAACTATAATTGGACCGTAGAGGTCTGTGTGACCTTAGTTGTGGAGTATACTCAACAGAGATAGTTTATGTATGTATGGTTCCTTAAGGTTGCTATAGCTGGGAGTGTTAATGGGGATAATCTCCCACTACCTGTTTAATGTTTCCAATGGCATGTGTCTCAAATAGCCTTTTACAACCACATCCAGCTCCTGGCCTTCACGTGTGGCTTAGCTACTGAGCCAGGCGGAACCATCTCTACTGACAGGAGAAGGGGCAAAGGTGGGTTGCTGGTTCAGACAGATGGGGCTATTCAGCCGTGGTTGGCAGCTCACCTAGGAGAAGGAAAACTCTGCGCTGCCCTGTGGCTAGACCCACTCATGGTGAAGGCTTTGGGAGTAAACCCTGATAGAAAGATCAAGAGCTGGAATCCCAAGGCAGTCCTACGTTGAGTTCCAAACTGTCTGGCAACTCCTGCGAGGCTGCTGGTGCCAAACTGGATAGGCCTCTGCTGTTCCTATCCAGAAGGGGGGCCTGCAGCAGGGGCAACAACTTGCTCTCCATATCGTACTGCCCAGGCTTGTGTATCTAGACAGCTAGGGCACACCATCTATAGTTGACTGTGACTGATGGAGGCCTCTCTCCTCTCATGTAGTTTTGTGCACATGGTATTTATACAAATGACTGAAATCAGCTGTTTGTTTTAGTACATATACATTTTAAAGAGACCATCAGACCATTCAGCGACATTGTAGTGAGTGTCGTGACTTTATAACTATGCAAACGACAATCATCTGCCACTCATGTATGTGGAAATTGTGAGCTATGGACTGTAAATGCTTGGAGTTTGCTTCTCAAGCTTGCTGTAAATGTTGTAAGTAATATTTTCCCAACTTGTATAATAGATAAGAAGGACAGGTTTAATGATTCAGCAGACTTAAAAATAAATTCCGAGGAAAGCAATGCCTCACCCATGTAATTGGAGGAGTCTTCACTATGGCAACATTTCTTGGCAAAGAGCATCCTTTGTTGATAGCAAATCTCCGGAATAACCACAAACACAATACCAGTTGATGGATAAAAGGAACTGAACCATTCATACATCCAATGGCACCCCTGTCAAAAGATTTGTAGGTCACTTTTAGCCTATACCTCTATAACAGGGAAAAGGTGAAAGGTTGCAGCCTGTCGATTTGCTCGGCTATGATCTACTCACATAAAGTGTAGCTGGTAAGAAAGCCCTGACAACTTCAATATGATGAGCTATGAGTCCAATTACTTGTGACACTGGAGCTGTGGTGAGCGCATAATTCTGTCACTGGATGACAAGACATTATTAGTTAGGGCAGGCAGCAATCTGACACATGGCCAGCTGCAGACGTAACGTGACTTTGCAAGAAAGCCTCTATTGAAATAAGCTAAGGAAAAATCTTCAGGTTGCAAGGAACACACTTTGGCATTTAAAATTCATGAATATTTTACTTATTTTAAAGATTTTGTTGTTTATCACGATTGCACCCAGTAATGAGGCAGACAGGAAGAACAATATGAGCTCATTTAGTCCTGCCGATGACATGTTTATTGGAATATTCTACAATTCCCAACATTTCTAAGAGTTCTGCTAATATCTATTCAATTACTTTATTTTAGGTACAACAATTGTTGGCAGAATTTCAGAAGGTGACGAGAGGGCGTACAGGAGTGAGATATGTCAACTAGTTGAGTGGAGTTGCAGCAACGGCCTTGTATTCAACATCAGTGAGACCAACAAACTGATTGTGGGCTTCTGAAAGGGTAGGATGAGGAATCCTCATAGAGGGGTCAGAAGCGGAAGAAGTGAGCAATTTCAAGTTCCTGGGTGTCAACATCTCTGAGGATCTATCCAGGACCCAACAAAGAAGGAATGACAGCGACTATATTTCATTAGGTGCCACCAAAGACACTGGCTAATTTCTACAAATGTACCGTGGAGTGCACTCTAACTGGCTGCATCACTGTCCAGTATGGGGGGGGTGGGTCTACTGTGCAGGATCAAAATAAACGGCAGAGACTTATAAATTAGTCAGCTCCATCATGGGCACTAGCGTCTGTAGTATCTAGGAGGAATGCCTCAAAAAGGGGGAGTCCATCTTTAAGGACCCCAATCACCCTGGACATGGCCCCTTCTCATTGTTACCACCAGGAAGGAGGTACAGGAGTTTGAAGGCGCACACTCAGTGATTCAGAACAGCTTCTTCCCCTCTGCCACTCCATTTTTGAATGGACAGTGAATCCATGAACCCTACCTCACTATTTTTTATTTCTATTTTGATAACACTTAATTAATTTAACTATTTAATGTATATACTTACTGTAATTCATGTTTCTTCTATTATTATTATGTATTGATTATACATCTGCTGCAAAGACAACAAATCTCACCACATATGCCGGTGATAGTAAACCTGATTCTGATTTGATCTCTCCATTTTGGCAGCACTGCTTGTGGATGCAATGATTCCAGGCTGACGTGGCAAATCTGTGGAATTCATTGTGACAGGCAGCTGTGGAGGTCAAGTCTTTATGTATCTGTATATTTCAGGCAGAGTTTGATAGATTCTTGATTGTTCAGGGCACGAAGAGATATGGAGAGAAGGCAGGAGATTAGGGCTGAGAGAAAAATTGGATCAGCCATGATGAAATGGCAGAGCAGACTCGATGGGCCAGAAGGCCTAATTCTGCTCCTATATCTCATGGATTTGTATCTAACTTCATGATTTTTAGGGATGGTAATGGAGACAAGCTCTCACTACCTATTAAATGTTCCCAACGGCATGCGCCTCAAATAGCCTCTGACAAACAAGTCCAGATCTTGGCCTTCACGTGTGGCTTAGCTATTAAGCCTAGCAGAAAACATTTCTACTGACAGGAGAAGGGGCAAAGACAGGTTACTGGTGCCTTAAAACCATTTGCTTCAGGCAGATGAGACTCATCAGCCATAGTTTGTAGTTCATCTAGGAGAACGAGAACTCTGATCTCAAAACTTCTGCTGCCTTGCGGCTATACCCACTTGTGCGAAGGGAAAATATCCAGCACCGGCGTCCCTAAGGCAGCCCTACAGTAAGTTTAATGCTGACTGGCAACTCCTGTGACACTGCTAGTGCCAAACTGTATTGGTCTCTGCCGTTCCTTTGGGTTCATCAGATGCGTGGAGATGGGGAGCTTGCTAGATGGGCACCAGCTTGCCCTCCATATCGTACTGCCCAGGCTTGTGTATCTAGACAGCTAGGCTGCAATATCCATGGTCAACTCTGACCGACAGAGGCCTAAACTCAACAAAAACTCAGGATGTATGTCAAGTGCTTTGTGCAGCACCGGGGAAATGCTTCATTTTCAGAGACCTATCTTTCAAACAAGCAGAGGCAAGTGGGGAGATTTTCTGGTTTTCAGGTCAACATTTTTCAAGGAACCAACAAATTACGATACATTGGTTATTCATACTAGATGCTTGCATAACATTTCCATGAATAATAGGGCTGCCAGATTTTGACAACATAACAATAGTGACTGCACCCAAAGAATGAAATGTTGATGAGAATTGTGATAAGATCCAATATAAATACATGTTCTCCTTCCAGTACAAGGCTTATTTATGAAATACCCACTGGCAAACTTGACAACTGATCATGCCTCAGTAACTGTCCTCAGGCTGTTTTCATTATCTTCTTTCCTGGTGGTGATAATTCTGTTTTTCGACAATGGGATAAAATTTACGTCTTGCCAGTCCATTAACAACTAAGTTTTATGTCCTGCCTTAACTAACTCATCATAACTAGTAACAATGGGCCTCTCTGACTTAAATCATTGGGATTAACATCACCATTATGTGATGTGTTGTATGATGTGGGTGAGCATGGTCTATGACCATGATTGGTCTTGGCAAATTTTTCTACTTAAGTGGTTTACCACTGCCTTCTTCTGGGCAGTGTCTTTACAAGATGGGTGACCCCAGCAAATATCAATTCTCTTCAGAGACTGTCTGCCTGGCGTCAGTGGTCACATAACCAGGACATGATATGCACCAATTGCTCATTGCTTCACGTGACCTTAATCTTGGTGAATTAAGCAGGTGCTACACCTACCCAGGGGTGACCTGCAGGCTAGCAGAGGGAAGGAGTGCCTGACACCTTCTGTGTAGCTCCACCTTGCCCCACCAATTGTGATAACAAAACACTCAATTGAATGGCAATAGGAAGAATGCAGTAAGTGTCAGTCTTGCCATCAACGCCTCTTAAATTATATGTTGGCTAATGAGCTTCAATACTTTGTTCTTGTATCTTTCCATTTTAAATGCATATTGTCCTACCTCATCGTTTCATCAACACCTCACTAATTATGTCATCTAATGGCGAGACTTAAAATACCTCACAGGGCAAAGTAAGCCTCAAGCTCATTCCAACCCAATGCACACTCATCTGTCACTATGGTGGCATTGACTGGCTGTACAGTGTCCATTATAGACAATAGACAGTAGGTGCAGGAGTAGGTCATTCAGCTTCCTGCCTCCATTATCCACATTTCCTGCTTGTTTATTAAACTTGGTATCGACTAAGAGGTTGGAAGATTTGTGGTAACAGTCATGGGACACTCTCACACGAGGAAATCTGCAGATGCTGGAAATTCAAGCAACCCACACAAAATGCTGGTGGAACACAGCAGGCCAGGCAGCATCAATAGGAAGAAGTACAGTCGACTTTTCGGGCCGAGACCCTTCGTCAGGACTAACTGAAAGAAACAATAGTAAGAGATTTGAAAGTGAGAGGGGGAGGGGGAGATCCAAAATGATAGGAGAAGACAGGAGGGGGAGGGATGAAGATAAGAGCGGGAAAGTTGACTGGCAAAAGGGATAAACAGCTGGAGAAGGGAAAGGATCATGGGATGGGAGGCCTAGGGAGGAAGAAAGGGGGAGGGGAGCACCAGAGGGAGATGGAGAACAGGCAAGGAGTGATTGTGAGAGGGGCAGAGAGAGAAAAAAAAGGGGGAATAAATAAATAAATATGGGATGGGGTAAGAAGGGGAGGAGGGGCATTAATGGAAGTTAGAGAAATCAATGTTCATGCCATCAGGTTGGAGGCTACCCAGACGGAATATCAGGTGTTATTCCTTCAACTTGAGTGTGGCTTCATGTACAACACGCTGGAGGAACTCTGCAGGTTGGGCAGCATCCGTGGAAACAAGCAGTCAACGTTTCGGGCCGAGACCCTTCGTCAGGACCTCCTTGCCTGTTCTCCATCTCTTTCTGGTGCTCCCCTCCCCCTTCCTATCTCCCTATGCCTTCCATCCCATGAGCCTTTCCCTTCTCCAGCTGTGTATCCCTTTTGCCAATCAACTTTCCAGCTCTTATCTTCATCCCTCCCCCTCCTGTCTTCTCCCATCATTTCGGATTTCCCTCTCCCCCTCTCACTTTCAAATCACTTACTATCTTTTCTTTCAGTTAGTCCTGATGAAGGGTCTCGGCCCGAAACATCAATTGTACTTCTTCCTATAGATGCTGCCTGGCCTGCTGTGTTCCATCAGCATTTTGCGTGTGTTGATTGGACACTCTCCCCAGTTTAACAAAACTTTCTCTGATTGTCCACTCTTGTCTCCCATGAGAGTCTTTCTTCTCCAGCCCTAGACCATTCCCATCCCTCACCTCCTAGTTAGCCTTTTTCCCCTTCCCTCACCTTTTTATTCTAGCATCTTCCCCCTTCCTTCTCAGTCCTGAAGATGGATCTCGGCCTGAAACGTTGGCTATTCACACATTGTCATCAAAACTGCCTGACCTGCTAAGTTCCTCCAGCATTTTGTGTCTGTTGTTAGCAAAAAATAATCCAATTTTCAACCAGTAAGCATATATTTTTCAATACACAGCTGTTGTGCCAACTGTAGTGTCGTGACTGAACACAACTACATACCAATTAAAATAAAGCGCACGCAGGAGATGGCTTTAACTGGTATATTCATTCACATTGGAGAGAGGGAAAGAGAGAAGGAGGGAGAGAGAGAATGTACATGCTTAAACAACAGATTAATGCTCATGTGTAGATAACAGATTATACATAGTGCTAGGGGGAGTCACTGTTCTAAAAGAAATAGATCCATACATTACACTTCCTCCCCCTTTAGATTATGCAACATAAAACTGCATTTGAACAAAATATTAAATTTCCCTTTCATAACCAATATTCCAAATAAACATGCTTACACGACAATGTCCATAACTAACTTCACTTTACCAAAGATTTAGCCTTTTGGTTGGCACACTGTTTCTTTCAGGATAGCATTCTTCTGGACCTGTGAAGTGGCATCAAGTTTGATAGGTACCTTGTCTTAGACAATGTTCCCAGTTGGTGGTGTCACTTTGCTGTCACTGAGATGATTATTACTGAGAGTTATGTTCAGTGGCTGTAATGTGTCCATCTTGTTGGATGCAATTGACCCAGGTGTGTTCTTTGGTTGAGCATGCAGTATCTGGTCTCCATGATGTACCCAGTATCTGGTCCACGTGACGTACCCAGTATCTGGTCTCCATGATGTACCCAGTATCTGGTCCACGTGACGCACCCAGTATCTGGTCTCCATGATGTACCCAGTATCTAGTCCACGTGACGTACCCAGTATCTGGTCTCCATGATGTACCCAGTATCTGGTCCACGTGACGCACCCAGTATCTGGTCCACGTGACGCACCCAGTATCTGGTCTCCATGATGTACCCAGTATCTGGTCCACGTGACGCACCCAGTATCTGGTCCACGTGACGCACCAGTATCTGGTCCACGTGACGTACCCAGTATCTGGTCCACGTGACGCACCCAGTATCTGGTCCACGTGACGTACCCAGTATCTGGTCTCCATGATGTACCCAGTATCTGGTCCACGTGACGTACCCAGTATCTGGTCCACGTGACACACCCAGTATCTGGTCCATGTGACGCACCCAGTATCTGGTCCACGTGACGCACCCAGTATCTGGTCTCCATGATGTACCCAGTATCTGGTCCACGTGACGCACCCAGTATCTGGTCTCCATGATGTACCCAGTATCTGGTCCACGTGACGCACCCAGTATCTGGTCCACGTGACGCACCAGTATCTGGTCCACGTGACGTACCCAGTATCTGGTCTCCATGATGTACCCAGTATCTGGTCCACGTGACGCACCCAGTATCTGGTCTCCATGATGTACCCAGTATCTGGTCCACGTGACGTACCCAGTATCTGGTCTCCATGATGTACCCAGTATCTGGTCCACGTGACGCACCCAGTATCTGGTCCACATGACGCACCCAGTATCTGGTCCACGTGACGCACCCAGTATCTGGTCCACGTTTCGTACCCAGTATCTGGTCTCCATGACGCACCCAGTATCTGGTCTCCATGATGTACCCAGTATCTGGTCCACGTGACGCACCCAGTATCTGGTCTCCATGATGTACCCAGTATCTGGTCCACGTGACGCACCCAGTATCTGGTCCACGTGACGCACCAGTATCTGGTCCACGTGACGTACCCAGTATCTGGTCTCCATGACGTACCCAGTATCTGGTCTCCATGATGTACCCAGTATCTGGTCCACGTGACGCACCCAGTATCTGGTCTCCATGATGTACCCAGTATCTGGTCCACGTGACGTACCCAGTATCTGGTCTCCATGATGTACCCAGTATCTGGTCCATGTGACGCACCCAGTATCTGGTCCACGTGACGCACCCAGTATCTGGTCCACGTGACGTACCCAGTATCTGGTCTCCATGACGCACCCAGTATCTGGTCTCCATGATGTACCCAGTATCTGGTCCACGTGACGCACCCAGTATCTGGTCTCCATGATGTACCCAGTATCTGGTCCACGTGACGCACCCAGTATCTGGTCCACTTGACGCACCCAGTATCTGGTCTCCATGATGTACCCAGTATCTGGTCTCCATGATGTACCCAGTATCTGGTCCACGTGACGCACCCAGTATCTGGTCCACGTGACGCACCCAGTATCTGGTCTCCATGATGTACCCAGTATCTGGTCCACGTGACGCACCCAGTATCTGGTCTCCATGATGTACCCAGTATCTGGTCCACGTGACGCACCCAGTATCTGGTCCACGTGACGCACCCAGTATCTGGTCTCCATGATGTACCCAGTATCTGGTCCACGTGACGCACCCAGTATCTGGTCTCCATGATGTACCCAGTATCTGGTCCACGTGACGCACCCAGTATCTGGTCCACGTGACGTACCCAGTATCTGGTCTCCATGATGTACCCAGTATCTGGTCCACGTGACGCACCCAGTATCTGGTCCACGTGACGCACCCAGTATCTGGTCCACGTGACGCACCCAGTATCTGGTCCACGTGACGCACCCAGTATCTGGTCCACGTGACGTACCCAGTATCTGGTCTCTATGTTTAATCTCCTTCATTCACTGTGTACATCAGTAATCCAGTTTTTGAAGCTCTCGTACCAGGTGTTCACTTGTCTTTTTGGCAATTATGCATTAGGACTTCTTGGCAAATCTCGAAGCCCCTTGCTGCTTCACTTGGCAACTGGCTGAATTGTTTATACAACACTTTCCTCTGGAGATCTGGTTCAGGAAGTCCATGCGATTTCTGCTCATGAACAGCACTGCTGGTGTTTGATTTGTCATCGTGTGAACGGAGTTCCGATACACAAAATATAAGTGCCCACCTTCTGTTGTAGAGAAATATTCTCCCTGTTCATTGCTTTAACGGGGTTCTTGAAGGTTTGGCTAAACCTTCCGGCTAACCCATTCATTGCTGGGTGGTGAGGAGCTGACTTGAAATGTCTGATGCCATTTTTCTTTATAAAGAGTCTGTATTCTTTTGACATGTATTGTGATTTGTTGCCACTCACATTTCTGACAAAGATAGTCTTCAGAGTGGAGACAGTCTTTGCTAAGGTGGTTGATTTCATTGGCCACTTTGAATGATCTTCCACAGCAATCAGAAACATGGAGTCCATGAATGGCCCAGCAAAGTCAATCCGTACTCTTTACCATGGTGAAGATGGCCACTCCCACAGGAATATTGGTGCCTGTGGGGTGCATTTTGAACTATTTGGCATCCCCAACAGATTTTGGCCAAGTCTTCAATCTGTTTTTCTATTCTTTTCTCAAATACCTTCTCATTAACATTAAACAGTTGTGACAGTCTCTGGTTAGTGCTACCATTTGGGCTGCATTCATGTCCAAAAAATGCTGGCCCTCCACTTTTCAATACTTAAAGCTCTAACTGTAGTGTTTGGCCTCCATACATCACATTCATTCTCTGTTTGCCTTCGGGAGACACTTTTTTGCTTGTGCATGTCTTTAGCATCTCTGAGGTTTTCTCTATGGCAGCTTAGAAAACAGTCTTTTGTAGTCAGCCTCTAAAATTATAGACCAAGTTGACCCTGTATTCAGCTCCAATTTTAGTTTTACACTGGACACATCTATTGTGATCCAGATGATTTTGTGATCTGCTTCAGTAATACTATGCAATTCTAGGCATGACAGTTCATCTGTGTCCGACTCTGTGTTGTCTGATTCTGTTTCGCATTTGGTCACTTTATGCATTTGCTTAGTTTTGTGTTTTTCACTCTGAGTGGTTTTTCTCTTTGGTTGTGAGTTGTGTCTGCCTTGCACATTCTCTCTCTATGTGACCTCATCTGTGACACTCTCTGCAAACTTTTGCTTTGAACCAACAGTCATTTTCATTATGGGAGGATTTGCCACATTGATACCATTTTTAGCTTTTTGCACCATTCAGAGACATTTTGTGAATTTCACATTCTAACCTCTTTTTCTGTAGTTGTGCTGCAGTCTTTGCTGCTGTCTCTGACGATATTGCAATGATCAATCCTGCTCCAAGGTTAGGTCTCTTTCTGACAGCAGCATCCTTTGAGTACTTTGACTATACAAGTCTGTCACTTAATGCATCAGAAAGTCCATCTCTAAAGTCACAGTACTGGGAAAGTTTGCGCAGTTCTGCAATGTATTCAGAAATATTTTCCTCCTTTGACTGATTCCTTTTGTAAAATCTAAATCTCTCTGCTCTTACCAGTGGTTTAGGGCTCAAGTGGTTTTATAAAATTGTAACAATTTTGTTGAACATCTTCCTTGCTGGCTTTTCAGCGGTTACTAAGTTCATGTAAGTGACCGTATGTCCTAAAACCCATTAAGCTAAGAGCCAAGCTGGCTTTCTTTTCTCATCCACGTTGTTCGCATTACAATACAGTTCCACACTCTCAATCATTCAAATCTGTCAGTTTTCCTGACTGAAGCCATTGCCATGTTAGTTTCACTTTAAATGTGCTAGCTATGCATCTTTCACTGTGTACTAGGCAGTGTACACAAACGTCCCTTTGTTAGTGGCTGTGACAACCTACTTTGTACTGTTTAACTCTTTCCTCTCACTGTCTCTCCCTTTTATTGTCTCATGACAATAAAATTGTTGAGTTGGTGATATTTTCTGACATTCAGGTTTGTACTTGTCGTAAATTTGTTGTGTCTGTGTACAACTGCATATCGATTTAAAAAAAGGAGTTGGCTTTTACTGATGTATTCACATTGCAGTGAGAGAGAGGGAGAGAGAGCGAGAGAACAGTGCACGTGCACAAACAGATCAATACGCATGCTTAGACAACACATCCATACATAGCGCTAAAGGGAGTCATAGTTCTAAAAGAAATAGATCATACATTACATATAGGTCATGGGCTAAGGGTGAAAGGTGAGATGTTTAAGGGAAGCTTCTTCACTCAGAGGATCGTGAGAATGTAGAATGAGTTGCCAGCACAAGTGGTGCATGCCAGCTCAATTTCAACACTTAAGAGATGTTTGGATAGATACATGGATGTTAGGGGTATGAAGGCCCATGGTCCTGGTGCAGGTTGACGGAAGTAGGCAGGTTTAATGGTTCAGCATGAGCTAGATGGGCCAAAGGGCCTGTTTCTGTGATATAGTTTTCTATAACTCTGTGGGTCTAATGAAAATTGAATGTTTTCTCCCCCCCAAGTAAGACACTCTGAATAAATATTATCTAGTAAATAACTTTTTGAGTCTGTAGTGTTTATGGGAGAAGGCTAGGAAGTTCTGCAGGCTGGAGGCGGAGATGAATCCAAGCCTAAACACTTACAGGAAGAGAGCCCTGGAGACTCCTATCATAGTGGTAGTGAAGGGGAATGAAGAAGGTGCAATATAGATGTATTCCAAAAACAAAGAAAAACTCAAATGGCAGAATAGTACAATTGTAGCTGTAAAGGGAAGTCACAGCAAAGAGGGCACACAGCAAAGAAAAAAATTAGCAGGAATATAGAGGATAGGGAAGCTTTTAAAAACCTACAGAAAGCAACTAAAAGAATCATTAGGAGAGACAAGCTGAAATATGAAAGCAAGTTAGCAACCAATATATATGTAAAAATGAAAGAGAGCTGAGAGTGGATATGGGACCACTAAAAAATGAGGCTGGAGAAATAATAATGAAGGACGAGGAGATGGCAGATTAACTGAATGAGTATTTTGTATCAGTCTTCACTGTGGAAGACACTAGCAGTGTGCCAGATGTTGACAGATGTGCAGGAAGCGAAGTGAGTGCAGTTACTATTACAAGGGAGAAGGTGGTCAAAAAGGTGCACAAGCCACCTGGACCAGATGAACTGCACCCTAGTGTTTTGAAAGAGGTAGCATTAGAGATTATGGACGTATTAGTAATTACCTTCCAGAATCATTGGACTCTGGCATGGTTCCAGAGGACTGGAAAATTGCAAATGTCACTCCACTCTTTACAAAAGGAGGAAGGCAGCAGAGAGGAAATTATAGACCAGCTAGCTGGGCCTCAGTGGTTGGGAAGATGCTGGACTCAATTGTTAAGGATGAGGTTATGGAGTACTTGATAAAACAGGACAAAGTCAGCATGGTTTCCTTAAGGGAAAATCTTGCCTGAAGAATGTGTTGGAATTCTTTGAGGAGATTACAAGTAGGATAGATAAAGGGGATGTAGTTGCTGTTGTATATTTGGACTCACAGAGGCCTTTGACAAGGTGCCACACATGAGGCTGCCTAACAAGATAAGAGCACATGGTATTACAGGAAAATTACTGGCATGGTTAGAGCATTGGCTGATTAGTAGGAGGCAGCGAGTGGGAATAAAAGGATTGTTTTCTGGTTGACTGCCAGTGACTAGTGGTGTTCCACAGGGGTCAGGCTTGGGACCACTTCTTTTTATGCTGCATATCAATGACCAGGTGATGGAATAGATGGCTTTGATGGCAAGTTTGCAGATGATACGAAGATTGGTGGAGGGGCAGGTGGTGTTGAAGAAACATGTAGGTTGCAGGACTTAGATAGATGAGGAGAATGGGCAAAAAAGAGGCAAATGAAATACAATGTTGGAAAATGCATGGTCATGCACTTTGGTAGACAAAATAAATGTGAAGACTATTTTCTAAATGGGGAGAAAATCCAAAAATCTAAGATGCAAAATGACTTGAGAGTGCTTGTGTAGAACACCCTAGAGGTTAACTTGCAGGTTGAGTTGGTGGTGAGGAAGGTAAAATTAACGTTAGCATTCATTTCAAGAGGTCTAGAATACAAGAGCACGGATGTGATGCTGAGGCTTTATAAGGCACTGGTGAGGCCTCACCTTGAGTATTGTGAACAATTTTGGGGCTTTTTATCTAAGAAAAGATGTGCTGGCATTGGAGAGGGTTCAGAAGAGGTTCACAAGGATGATTCCGGGAATGAAAGATTCATCATATGATGAATGTTTGATGGCTCTGGACCAGTACCCACTGGGATTTAGAAGGATGAAGGGGGAATCTAATTGAAACCTTTCAAACATTGAAAGGCCTAGACAGAGTAGATGTGGAAAGGATGTTTCCCATGGTGGGAGAGTCTAGGACAAGAGGGCACAGTCTCAGGATAGAGGGGCGCCTATTTAAAACAGAGAGACAGAGAAATTTCTTTAGCCAGAGGGTGGTGGATTTGTGGAATTTGTTGCCACTTGCAGCTGTGGAGGCCAGGTCGTTGGGAGTATTTAAGGCAGAGATTGGACCGGCATCAAAGGTTATGGGGAGAAGATCAGGGAGGGGAGCTGAGGATAACTCACGATTGAATGTGGAGCCTAATTCTGCTCCTATATCTTTCGGTCTTTTAGTCTAGTCAGCTGTATAATGGGAATCAGCCTCTGTAACATCCAAGACATCTTCAAGGAGTGGTGCCTTAGGAGACGGCATCCATCAGTAAGAACCCCATCACCCAGGACGTGCCTTCTTCTCACTGTTACCATCAGGAAGCAGGTACAGAAGCCTGAGGGCACACACTCAGAGATTCAGGAACAGTTTCTTCCCCTCTGCTACCAGATTTCTAACAGAGTATTTAACCCCATGAACACTAGCTCACTACTTTTTTATTTCTGTTATTTTGCACTACTTATTTAAATGTAACTATTTAATAGACATATGTATATATACTTAATATAACAGTTTTTTTTCTCTATATTTATTTATCATGTATTTCATTGTACTGTTAACAAATTTCATGACACATGCCGGTGATATTAAAACTGATTCTGATTCTCAGGAGATGGACACAGTGTCTATAGAAGTCTATCAGCAGTGAGGTCATGGACCCTAGATGGAATACAGGGGAAGAGGTGCTTGCTGACTTGAGCAAATCATGGTGGACAAATTCCCATGCTCTAACTAACTGTCCTCTCAGACCCTGTGAGAGGCAAGTGTAGAAACTGCAAGGGCTTGAGAAGAGATATTTAAATCACCCTTAGCAACTTGTGAGGTACCAGAGAATTGGAGCTAATGTTGCTCTGCTGTTTAAGAAAGGCTCTAAGAATCAACCAGGAAACCAGACCAGTTAGCCTGACATCAGTTGTGGGAAAGTTATTTGACGGTACTCTAAGGGGCCGGATATGTAAGTCTTTGGATAGATATGGACTAATTAAAGATAGTCAGCATGGCTTTGTGCATGGTAGGTTGTGTCTAACCAATCTTACAGAGTATTTTTTGAGGAAGTTACCAGGAAATTTGATGAAGGCAAGGCAGTGGATGTTATTTAATGGACTTTAGCAAAGCACTTGACGAAGTCTCACATGGGGGTGCCGGTCGAGAAGGCTCAGTCGATCAGCATTCAGGATGAAGTGGTAAACTGGATTAGACATTGGCTTTGTGGTAGTAGAAGGTTGCCTCTCTGGCTGGAGGCCTGGAACTAGTGGTGTGCCATAGGGATCAGTGCTGGGTCCTTTGTTGTTTGTCATCTAAATCAATGAGCTGGATGATAATGCGGTTAACCGGCTCAGCAAATTTGCAAATGACACCAAGATTGGGGGCGTAGTGGACAGCAAGGAAGACTATCGAAGCTTGCAGTGGAATCTGGACCAGCTGGAAAAATGTGGCGAAAAATGGCAGATGGAATTTGATGGAGACAATTGTAAGGTGTTGCACTTTGGGTGGTCCAATCGGCGTAGGTCTTACATAGTGAAAGGTAGGGCACTGATGAGTTCAGGCATACAAAGGGATCTGGGAATACAGGTCCATAATTATGAAAGTGTTGTCATAAGTAGATAGGGTTGTTAAGAAAGCTTTTTAGAATGTTAGCCTTCATAGATCAAAATATTGAGTACAGAAGTTGGGATGTTATGTTGAAGTTATATAAGACGTTGGTAAGGCTTAATTTGGAGTATTGAGTGCAGTCTGGGTCACCCACCTACAGGGAAGATGTAAATAAGATTGAAAGAATACAGAGAAGGATATTGCTGGGACTGAAAGACCTGAGTTACAAGGAAAGATTGAATAGGTTCGAACTTTATTCTTTAGAACGTAGAAGGCTGAGGGGAGATTTGATAGAAGTATACAAAATTATGAGGGGCATAGGGTAAATGGAAGCATGGTTTTTCCACTGAGTTTGGGTGAGAATACAACTAGAGTTCATGGTTAAGGGTGAAAGGTGAAATGTTTAAGGGGAACATGAAGGAAAACTTTTTCATTCAGATGGTGGTGAGAGTGTGGAATGAGTTGCCAGTGTAAGTAGTGGATGCAATGTCGATTGCAACGTTTAAGCAAAGTTTCAATAGGGGTGACTTGCAGTGGACTGAAAAGCTTGAGTAGGTACAGAGGAGGTGCAAGGGGTAAGCTTTTTACACAGAGCATGGTGAGTATGTGGAATGGGCTGCCAGTGGCGATAGTGGAGGCGGAAATGATAGCATCTTTTAAGAGACTCCTGGATGGCTACATGGAGCTTAGAAAAATAGAGGGGTATGGGTAAAGCCTAGGTAGGGACATGTTCAGCACAGCTTTGTGGGCCGAAGAACCTGTATTGTGCTGTATGTATTTCTATGTTTTCCACGGATGGGAGGGGTAAGGAGGGCTATGGTCCGGGTGCAGATCGATGGGACAATGCAGTTTAAATGGTTTGCCATGGACTAGATGGGCCAAAGGGCCTGTTTCTGTGCTGTGGTTTTCTGTGACTGTAGTACTCTATGACTTACTGCACACAGGCGTTCACTGCAATGTTACATTACCAACTGCAGTACTGTTACGTAACTACTTTTCCCAGGAGTTGTCTGTTCTTGTTACTCTTCAAAACAAGGAGATCAAGACCAATCTGTAGGTCAGTGTAGCTCATCATGATGTTTCGTCCATCCCTACAGTGACAAACACCAATGCAGATTCCTGTACAACATGGTTAGGTGTTGAAGTGTAAGAAGGAATGAATGAGAGATACATTCTGTGAAATTATAAGCCACCAGCCCAAGAAGTCAGCCAGAGGATCAGAGCTGCTTCCAAACTGAGGAACCACAGGACCTGGCTCGGTATAAGGATTGGTTGGGTTAGATCAGATTATGTTGTCAATTGGTCATGTGCCAAAATAGCCTGGAAAACAAGTATCAAATTATCACAAAACAAGAGAGAATCTACTGATTCTGGAAATCCAAAATAACACACACAAAATGCCAGAGAAACTCAGCTGGCCAGGCAGCATCAACGGAAAAGAGCAAGCAGGCAATAAGTTGGGCCAAGACCCTTCATCAAGACTGGAAAGAAAGAGGAGGTCAGAGTAAGAAAGTTGGGGGAAAAGGGGGAAGAAGTATGAGGTGGCAAGTGATAGGTGAGAATGGGAGATGAGAAGGAGTGAAGTAAAGAGCTGTGAAATTGATTGGTGAAAGAGATAAAGGGCTGAAGAAGAGGGAATCTGATAGCAGAGGATAAAAGACCATGGAAGAAAAGGAAGGGTGAGGAGCACCAGTGGGAGGTGATGGGCAAGTAAGGAGATAATGTGAGAGAGGGTAACAGGAATGGGGAATAGTGAAGGAGGGGAGAGGCAATTACTGAACATTTGAGAAATTGATGTTCATGCCATCAAGTTGGAGGCTACCCAGATGGAACGTAAGGTGTTGCTCCTCCGACTTGAGTGTTGGAAAGGGTAGCTACTGGGAGATCCTGCTTTTTCTGGCAGATGGAGTGTAGGTGCTTTGTGAAGCAGTCTCCCAATCTAGGCCAAGTCTCACCGGTATACAATGGGCCACACTAGGAGCACCAGATACATTGGATGACACCAATGGACCCACAGGTGCTGCATTGCCTCAACTGGAAAGACTGTTTGAGGCCCTGAATAGAAGTGAGCGAGGAAGTGTAGGGACAGGCGTAGCACTTGTTCCACTTGCAAGAGTTAGTACCAGGAGAGAGATCAGTGGGGAGGGGCGATTGGACAATGGAGTCAGGTAGGAGTGACCCCTGTGGAATATATTCCTGCAGGTAGGATCCCATTGGAGATGGCCGAAGTTACAGAGAATTATGTGCTGCTTCACTTATGATTCACATAGATCTACAAAGAACATAGAACATAGAAAACCTACAACACAACAACCATGGCCCTCTATTTTTCTGAGCACCATGTACCTATCCCAGAGTCTCTTAAAAGACCCTATCGTATTCTCCTCTACCACCATCACTGGCAGCCCATTCCACACACTCACCGTGCAAAAAATTTACCCCTGACATCTCCTCTGTACCTACTTCCGAGCACCTTAAAACTGTGCCCTCTTGTGGCAGCCATTTCAACCCAGGGAAAAAACCTCTGACTATCCACACGATTGATGCCTCTAATCATCTTGTACATCTCTATCAGGTCATCTCTCATCCTCCGCCACTCCAAGGAGAAAAGGCCAAGTTCGCTCAACCTATTCTCATAAGGCATGCTCCCCAATCCAGGCAACATCCTTGTAAATCTCCTCTGCACCCTTTCTGTAGCTTCCACATTCTTCCTCTAGTGAGGTGACTAGAGCTGAGCACAATACTCCAAGTGGGGTCTGACCAGGGTCCTCTTAGCTGTAACATTACTTCTCAGCTCTTAAACTCAATCCCATCGTTGATGAAGCCCAATGTACCGTATGCCTTCTTAACCACAGAGTCAACCTGCACAGCAGCTTTGTGTGTCCTATGGATTCAAACCACAAGATCCCTCTGATCCTTCACATTGCCAAGAGTCTTACCATTAATACTATATTCTTCCATCATATTTGACCTAGCAAAATGATCCACCTCACACTTTATCTGGGTTAAATGCCATCTGCCACTTTTCAGCCCAGTTTTGCTTCCAATTGATGTCCTGCTGTAACTTCCGACAGCCCTCCACACTATCCACAACACCCCCAACCTTTGTGTCATCAGCAAACTTACTAACCCATCCCTCCACTTCCTCATCCAGGTCATGTTACCCACTGTCTGTCTCCCAAGGCCTCGGTGTGACTGCCTGCCTATCACCTCCTCACTTTCCCTGACCAGACGAAGGTCAGCGAGCTGCATCTCCAGTCCCCTAACCTGGCCCCTAAGGAGCTGCAGCTCGACGCTTCTGCCGCAGGTGTGGCCGTCCAGGAGGCTGCGAGTCTCCTGGACATCCCACATCTGACCACCAGTACAGAACACTGACCTCACAGGCATACTTCCTGTTTCAATTCCTCACAGGTAACTTACCTCGCCTCGACCCATTATCACTCTGCCCTACCACTCTGCCTCAGATCACTCTGTCGATGACCACTCCACGAGGCAGTATTTCCCTTTTATGCCTGAACCTTCCCTGCGATCTAACTCACAATTGGTGCTCTGTTTATAGCCACTGATAGGCCACAGAGATCTCTTAGTTCCTTCCTATTATTTCTATAAATCTCTTTCCTACACCATTGGGGATGCAAGAAGCATTCTAAAATTACTTCTCATGTTTGGGAAATTTGCTGATGAGTTCATATTGAGAGCTTCTTTTTTTTTCCTTTTGCATCTTAGACACTCTGGGTCTTTCAGAATCCTTATGCAGTGGGAAACCTTGGGAGCGAAGCTTTACCAGCAGCTGTGTTGATTTTCACAACAGTGAACTAATTTGATTCACCATGTTGCCAACCAGAGAAGACAATGTTTTTGGTGGCTGCCCAGTTAGGCCCTTATCTGAGCTCATCTCTTCATTTTCCATGAGGGAGGTGCCTGAAGCAAATTTATGGAAGGAACTTGCCATAGTTAGTAGTGACATTTCTTGAGGGGAGATCCCATCCAAATTTACTCCACCTTATCTCAATTCTTTAGTATGCCCAAGTAAGCAATTTCCCAATAATCATGGTGTATATACAGTAATTAGTAGGTAACTGACATGGTGTATGAAGTCCATTGACCATTTCCATCTTATTTGCCAATTAGTCCTTGGTATTTGCCCATTTTATATTGTCCTTCCACTAAGAAAGCCCATAGTTTTTGAATTGGAAAACTTAAGTCAACTACTAAGCTGCAGACACAAACCATACAACGTTCAGGGCAAGCTTGACCATAGCACGTAAATGCCATGAGCCCTGGTGGCCTCTGTGCCGTGCTGTAGAGCATTTTTCTCGAGCACCTGTTGCCGAGCAAGTGATTGTTGTCTTAAATACAGTCGTTAAGCACTTGTGTTGGCTGTTTAATCTGGTCAACTTAATAATGACTGGCAATTCCTATGATTATTTAATTTGAACTCATGATTAGCTTAGCTGCTAGAATTCTTGTGTGGAGAATTATTTGTCTCACAGTGTCATTAGGTCGTGCCACCGATGTTCTACTGGAATTACTATGTATAACCTTTTGTTTCTGCCTCTCCGTGGGAGTCTGCTGTTCCTCCACAGCTGTGTTCAGTGATTGCCAGTGCTCACTGTGACAGTGTAAGTAGTTGGGATCACTAGTTGGAGATTGTAAAAGGATAACTTTTTTGGTGAAATGCAAAGTATCTGGGGAGAAATGATGTTGCATTGACAGGAACCAATGTATAGATAGAAACTGCTTTATTGGTCAAATGTGCTCTGAACTTGAGAGTCAGACATGGTGCTTTACCTCAATCACCTTTCCACGTGGTGATAGAAAAATCATTGTGTAAAGATATTTAAAATATGTTGTAAAATGTCTTCATTCACTGGGAGCTGATTTATTTCTTCTATCAATTGAGGGACAACAACAATAATGTCTTTTAGCTGTAACTATGATCTGGTGAATTAGTGTCTCACACAAATTGTGAACTCCAGGGAGGCGTGACTGGAATTCTTGTACATCCAGGAAAGGACTGTTGGGACTATCGGAGTTGGGGAATAAGCGTTGACCCGAAGGTTTTCGTCTTTCCAGCAGGATTCCTGAGTGGAGATTCAATGGTGACTCTTTCCTCTACTAGTATATCAAAGGTGACTCCTGTGTTGTGAAAGAGGTCAGCAAACCTGGTTCGCTGGTTTATTAGAGAGATTGACGGCTAAGGAGCTGCATGGCCTTGACTGTGGCAAGGACTAGACCTATTGGTGTGCCTGATGCAGCTGCTAGGAGGGGGGCTGCCAGAGGCGGTGTGGATCAGTGTCCATGCTGGATTGGGGGCAGGCCCTTCTGTCACTGCAATCCTCCGGTGTTCGCTCTTGGATTGCATGTGTGCGTTCATCTGCGGACTGTCCGGAGCTTGTTCTTGCTGACAATACTCGTGCTCCATCAATCTATGGGACTTGGACTGTATTATATATTTTTATGTGATTATCTGTTTTCTGCTCTCTTATGTATGACAGTTGGTACTATAACTTGCACCTTAGACCCAAAAGGAATGTTGTTTCGTTTGACTGTATTCATGATACTCGTATATGGTTGAATGATAGTTAAACTTGAAATTAAAACTTAAATCAACTGAGGCATCTGAAACTTTCTTAGAGGATTTCTATGGCTGTTGTTAACAAACTGTTGTTATCGTGTGAAAATCAATGTGTCTTCCTTCAGTTGATCTGGTAATCTTGTACATGCAAGACAGGTTGTGCTTGGTGTCCAAGGATTTCAAAAGCTAACAGGAATGCCATAGATAGCACTTCAGTATGAATGCTTACTGACAGCTGCCAGTATGCTTGGCATTCCCATGAAGGATACTGTGTCAAGGATCACAAGCGAGTTGAAGATCTAGCAAGATGAAGATTGACAGATATAGATATGAGTGGCAGCAATGGCATACAGATCCCTAGGAAAATGTAATTTGGTGGCTCTTTTGATTTCAGATAAGTTAGTTTATTTTCCTGGGTGGTGGAGTGGAGATACAGTACATCTCTACCAAAGGAGGAGTGAGGCACTCCTTCCCTCCGCTAACCTGCAGGTCACCCTTGGGCAAAATGTAGCGCCTCCTTAGCCTGCCCCTCTGCCCACCCTGGATCAGGGTCACGTGAAGCCATGGGAGCAGGTGGTAGATGGCCATATGAACACTGGTGCACATCATGAGTCTTGCTTATGTGACCTCTGACACCAGGCAGACAATCTTTTGCGAGTATTGCTAATGGCTGGGGTCACCCATCATGACGCTACCCAGAAGAAGGCAATAGCAAACCACTTCTGTAGAAAAATTTAAAAGATCAATCATGGTTCTGAGACCACGATCACCTACTTCATACAACACAGCACACGATGGTGATGAGTTTACTTTCTGTGTCCAGATTCAAACCTGATTAAGTTAGCTATCACTCATACTAGAGACTGACTGACATGGCAGAATTCACCAGAACATCCTGATTTAAGCCATGTGGTGGGGGGGGGGGGGGGGGAGGCACTTCCTAAGCAAGTTTCTAAGTAGACAAAGGGTAGATAAAAGAGAAAATGCTGGTCATGCTCAACAGGTCAGTCAGCATCTATGGAGAGAGAGGAAATAGCAGAGCAAACAGTTCTGAAAGGGTTTGATTTTTATTGAGATTTTCTGGTAAACTGACACTAACTGAGTCATCTAAGGATTCGATTTAAAATGCCTCATAGGATAAAATAAGCCAGAAGCTCACTCCAATCATTGGTCACTGTGGTGGCATCGACTGGCATTTCTGTGTCCTGCTTGATGAGCTTGGTATAGACTGAGATCTTGGAAGATTTGGGTGAACAGTCACCTGGTGGTTAAAGAGTGCAGCTTAATGAGTTATGGAACACCCTCATCAATTTAACAAAAAAAAAACAATTTTCAACCAGTAAACATATTTGATTAATAGATAGATAGATACTTTATTCATCCCCATGGAGAAATTCAACTTTTTTTCCAATGTCCCATACACTTGTTGTAGCAAAACTAATAACATACAATACTTAACTCAGTAAAAAAATATGATATGCATCTAAATCACTATCTCAAAAAGCATTAATAATAGCTTTTAAAAAGTTCTTAAGTCCTGGCGGTTGAATTGTAAAGCCTAATGGCATTGGGGAGTATTGACCTCTTCATCCTGTCAGAGGAGCATTGCATCGATAGTAACCTGTCGCTGAAACTGCTTCTCTGTCTCTGGATGGTGCTATGTAGAGGATGTTCAGAGTTTTCCATAATTGACCGTAGCCTACTCAGCGCCCTTCGCTCAGCTACCGATGTTAAACTCTCCAGTACTTTGCCCACGACAGAGCCCGCCTTCCTTACCAGCTTATTAAGACGTGAGGCGTCCCTCTTCTTAATGCTTCCTCCCCAACACGCCACCACAAAGAAGAGGGCGCTCTCCACAACTGACCTATCTCACTACAGACATTGAATGACGCCAACCTTCTAAGGAAGTACAGTCGACTCTGTGCCTTCCTGCACAAGGCATCTGTGTTGGCAGTCCAGTCTAGCTTCTTGTCTATCTGTACTCCCAGATACTTGTAGGTCTTAACCTGCTCCACACATTCTCCATTAATACACAGCTGTTGTGCCACCAGTGATGAAATTTAAATGATTTTTTCCAAAAAAAGGCACTCTGAGTAAATAACAATTTGAGTCTGTAGTGCCAATGGCATTTAGGCCAGCAATGAAGATTCTCTGTCTCAGGGCTACCTTAATCATGTCTGTAGCTTCCTCTTGGTTCTCACAACTGTCAGTCATGCAAGTCCCAGATGGAGACTCAGGAATACCGTCGCACTCAGGTGTAGAAGGATTCTTTATTGCTATTTCCATAACAATTTTGTTATACCAGTCAGGGTTGTTGGCCTGACCTGAACCTCGAAACCAGGAGGACCGGTGGACCACTCTTAGTCTAGCCTCTACCCTTTGACCTTTTTGGCATAGGTGACCCTATAAAGAGCCAAATCATAAATCCCTGACTCCAGCCAACATAGCTTTCTGGGTCGTTAAGGCACACAAGCCTCCAATCCCTACAACAAGGTTGTTGAGTCTGTGGTGCTTGTAGGAGAAGGCCAGCAAGTTCTGATTTTCAGGTAAAATGACAGTAGGCAAATGTAATGAAACTTCATTCAGATTTGCAAAAGCAAAGTCAAATCTTGCAAATTCTTGGTCTGGTTGGAAAGCCAAATGTTAAAGAAGGAGCTGCTTATTTTATAGAGTCACAAAACACCACAGCTCAGAAACAAGCCCTTCAGCCCATCTAGTCCATACCAACTTAATCTGCAGCTGGACCATATCCCTGCAAAGCCCTCCTATCCATGTTCCTATCCAAACTTTAATGCTACAATTCAACCCGCATCTATCACTTCATCTGCTGGCTTGTTTCACACTCATATTGCCATCTGAGTGAAGAAGTTTCCCCTTAAATATTTCATCTTTCACCTTAAACCACTAGATCTTGTCTCACCAAACCTGAGGGGATAAAACCTACCTGCATTCACCCTATCTATATCTCTCATAATGTTCTGCTCATTAACCTTACCAACCTTTCTTTAAACTCATTCAAATACAGGATGTGTAAAGTTCAATATTTATTGACCATCCCTAATTGTTCTTCATGAGATAGCAGCAAGCCACTTTCACTGAACCGCTGCAGTCCATGTAATGTTGTTGATGTGGAGGTCCAGCATTTGGACCCAGTTGCAATGAAGCAATGCTAATTATGTTTCCAAGCCAGGATGACTTGGAGGGAAAAGTACAACAGATGCATAAAATCTGAAACATAAAGGGAAACTGCTGGTTTTATTTCAGATTAATAGCAGGTCAGCCAAAATCTGTTGGGAGGAGCAATCGTGTTTCAGGTCAATGTCCATTCATTAGAACTTGAACAGTTTAGAAATGAAAATAACGTATTTGAGATTCAAGATTGTTTAATGTCAATCTCAGTACACGAGTGTAAAGTGCTTCCCTCAATCTTCTTAAGAAGTGAAGGCGCTGCTGTGCTGCCTTGTTCTGGGAGGTGATATTAAGGGACCAGGAGAGGTCATCCGTGACGTGAACTCCCATTAACTTGGTGCACTTAACTCTCTCTCTCTACAGAGGAGCCACGTATTCTCAGAGGGGAATGTGTTGTCTGCACCTTCCTGAAGTCTACAATGATTTCTTTCATCTCCTCCACATTCAGGCTTAAGTTATTTTTCTCACACCAATCCACCAGCCACTCCACTTCCTCTCTATACTCCGTCTTGTCATCATTCGTGATAAGGCCCTCCACTGTTGTGTCATCCGCAAACTTGATGACACAGTTTGAGCTGGATCCTGCGATACAGTCCTGTGTCAGCAGTGTGAACGGCAGCAGGCTGAGCACACAGCCTTGGGGAGCACCAGTGCTCAGCGTAATGGGATGAGAGATATTGCTGCCCATATGGCTGACTGAGGCCTTACTGTTAAGAAGTCCAGTATCCAACTGAGACTCTGCAAGAACAGCTTCCCCACCATAGAAACAGCATTCTGTGAATGAAGATCCTGATACTGGGTATTGATGCTCTAGAAGTTGGTAAGATTGTTACAAAAGACTCACAGGTTGAATAAAATCTTTCAGGGAAAGGAACCTGTCATTCCAACTTGGTCTAGCTGATACATAGTCACCATGAAGATTACATGAATAGCTTCACTCTCACTCTTAATTCTATATAATCTAAATTGTAAAAGTGATCAGAGTAGAATTGTGGAGCAGCTTATCACCACTTTTTCACAGCAGCAAGAGGACAGACAATAAATATGGCATTGTTAGTATTGCTCGGATCCGAAGAACAGATATTAAAATAAAACCTATATCCAGAAGCAAACTTACTCCCTGAATATATATTTTCCTGTAGTATTAGTGCTGTGAGAACTTGGCTAAAGATGATCTCTCATTGCATCCGAAGAAATTCCAAATGAGAACTATAAACAAGGATAGTATGTAGTTTTGTTGATACATTTAGCACATGTGTTTATCACTGTGGTGACTGCCAAATGAACCAGGTTTGTTTTTACTTGTTCAGCTTCACACTTTTGCCTTCAGAAGTGCATTAAGGACTGAGAGTTGCAAATCCACAAAGACAAATTGAAGCCTATAAAGGCGACAACTGTTTGTTTTTCTTATAATTTTTTTCTGAAGATTATTTATCCAGGGCTTTGCTGCATGTCAACTCAGAGCAGAAAAAAAGAGCTTATGGTGAAGTCAAAACATGGATTTTCCTGTCTTCATTTTTGTTCTTCATTCTTACAGTTGTCTCCTACTGTAGGAGATATGGGAGCCTCAGGACCTACACCACTATGTTCCAGAATAGTTATTACCCCTCAACCATCAGAACCAGAGGAGATAACTTCACGCAACTTCACTCACCCCAACACTCAAATGTTCCCACAACCCATGAACTCACTTTCAAGGACTCTTCATCTTAAGTTCTTGATTTTATTTATTTATTATTCTTTCTTTCTTTTTGTGTTTACACAGTCTGTTGACTTTTGCATTTTGTTGAATGCCTAGTTGGTATGGCTTTTCATTGATTCTATTATGATTATTATTCTATAATAGATTTATTAAGTATGCCCACAAGAAAATGAATCTCAAGGTTGTATATGGTGACATACACATACTTTGATATTAAATTTAGTTTGAACTTTGAACTTTCCTGTTACAATGCAACCTTCCCATGCCTTGAATTCCCTGGTCTTTGAACTCTCTCAGCAAAATTACTGAATTTCTGCCAACTGAGGTCAGATGGAAGCGTAATGTTATACTTCTGAATCGTGTCTGTTGGGAGCAGGAGAGAGACTCCATAAACTTATTTCACTTGGGATCGCCAACAGGTGTCAGTGAATGAAAACACATTTTACATCACATCTGTCTGGATTGTGTTCAACCCCAGCTGACAACCCAGAGCCAACATAAAATGTTTCAGTATCAGAACACACTTAAACTTCCAATTTCACTTTCACCCCTTCCTTCAAAACTAAACAGCCAATCCAGCTTTCAATTCTAGTTTACTATTCTTCTAAGAAGCAAATTGTCAGTTTGGTTGAATTTTTACAGGAGCATGTTAATCTGGGACCATGGTTTATAGAATCAGAATCAGGCTTAAGATCGCTAACATATGTCACAAAATTTATTGCTATGCAGCACCAGTCCAGTGTAATACATAATAGTAAAAATTGTGAATTATGGAAAGAAGTTATATAAATATTTCTTTTTTAAAAGTTAAATTAAATAAGTATTGCAAAAGCAGGAAAAGAAGTGAGGTTTCAAAGTCCATTCAGAAATCTGATGGCAGAAGGAAAGAAGCTATTCAATGAGATCACCTCCTTCTCGATGGTAACAATGAGAAGAGGGCATGTCCTGGGTGATGGGTATCATTAGTAATGAATGCCACTTTTCTGAGACACTGCTCCTTGGAGATATTCTTCATGCTGGGGAGGCCAGTGCCCACAATGAGGCTGGACTGAGTTTACAACTTTTTGCAGCTTATTTCGATCCTGTGCAGTGGACCCCATACCAGACGGTGATGGAGCCAGTTAGAATGCTCTCCACGGTACGTCTGTAGAAATTTGTGAGTGTCTTCACTCAGCTTCACACATTAGCAATCAAAAGATAAAAGTTTTGTCAAAGGCAAGATATTCTTGGTCTATGTACGTCTTGCCAATAAATGACACTATCATAATTGGTACATGCACTCTATGGTACCATGTAATACTCCCAAATCACATACACAGCTAGATTCAAAGGTGAACTTGCTGCATTACAAAGTTAGACTGGTTTTAGAAATCTGTAGGCTGCACGCACTGTAATACTTCCCCTCCATCCACTGAAATTTGGCTGCCTCTCTGAGAAAAACAAGAGATGCTGCTAAATTTGGACAGGATGGGGAGGGGGTTGATTTTCTTTCTTTGCTGCTCTCCTGAGCTGAGACTTTAATTCACATAAGCTTAGCATAGTGAAATGGCCATTCCATCTGTCTGTGCTGAATTCTACTCAAAAGTCACTGATGGGAAAGAGACGAAATTGCACATCATTCTAGGTTAAATTAGTTTAACTCAGTGTGCACCAGATCCACTTTATCTTATCCCAGAAATAGAAATATGTAGACGATGCTTTATTAGCCCAAATTGCCAAATGGTATCATGGTAAATCCTAAATCATTGACATTTCTGACAACTCGTCCAATCATATCCAGGCAGACCATTGAGAATAGTCCATTTCCCGTCTATATAGGTAAGGTAATATTGATGAAGTGACCATTCCTTTAGGAATTAGGGCAGCTTACCCACTCCGTGTTTGGAAACAAGTCAACAGTAGCTTAACTGAATAATACATTCTAAAACTACTGACTCAGTACATGGAGGACATGGGAGGTATGTGAGAGGGTAGATCTAAGGTACAGGATGAGTCAGGAGCAATGTTCCATCCAATTTGTAATGACCAGTGTGCACAAAAATCTTGTGCTGTGCAATTTTTTGTCCAGAGACAACAACATGTATGTATTGGATTTTATATATAGAGGTATTCATTTTAACAGCTAGCAAAGCACTGTCAATAAAAATTTTGATCTCTAGGTTTGATTATTTTCACTCTTGTTCATCTGTACTCCTACAAAACATGCATAGCAGATCTGTAGCTTTTGCATACCTGTGCGATTTGTTTGCTAAATGACACTTTTAAAAAGTCAAGTTTCCAAATATCACTCCATTTCTTCCTACTTGCAAATTCTCCAGCATTGCAACAATACATGCAGGTAACACCATTTTCTGTATTGTACATAAATATTTCTTAGCTGCACATTCCTGACCTCATGAGCTTTTAGTGTAGCAGCTTCTGCTGTTTCGTTAAGCCATTCTGCTTTAAATGATCCAGCAGTTCTTTTGTGCTTCACTCCCTTTGCTTCTTTTGAATTCAACATAGTGAATTAATAATTTCTTCAATAAAAGCAGTATAAACAAACCATTTTTAAATCTGCAGAGAAATATTCACAAACTCCATGTTGTCAACACCATCTGCATCAGAAACCAGAAAAGGAAATGTGATTGTGTAAAATCATGAAATATTGTTAATATGCCAACGAGGTGGAGGGTGACAACTTTTTCTGCGCAGTTGAAAATCTTTGTGCATTCGTAGCAGAAGATGTATCTACATGCGCACACCTTAGAGGGAATATTGGTCAGGAACTTGGTAACTGGTACAGTGGGCTCAAAAGCCTATTCGTGCTCCTAAATCTTGTGTTCTCATTGCCAACTAGTTCAAGCTAAACCCCAGAAAAATCGTAGATAGAGAAGAGCACTACAAAAATAGGACCAGCATCAATTTTACTTTTCTATGGCTTTGCTCTAGAGCAGGGTTTGCCAACTTTTTTTATGCCATGGACTCATACCATTAACTGAGAGTCCTTGGACCCTAGGTTGGGAACCCTTGCACTAGAGTGGGGATCTCAAATCATAAGATTTCCTTAAGAAATCCTAAATGTCAGAGTGAGTTTCCAGCATTTTTCCCATCAGAAAATCTGCTAGGTCTTTAAAGGTAATTAAAAGTGCCTGTGCAACTATTATCAAATTCTTTTTGTTTTCTCCCTACTTTTTCTTTCTCTTTTTACTGCCTGTTTCTCTGTCAGGGCAATCACTGGCCTGGTGACGGCAACATGTAGAAAGTCTCTGCTGGGAGCTCAGTTATATCGTGCTCCGCACAAAATCCCAGTCATAAATTTTCAAAGATTCGAAGTACGTTTATTATCAAAGTATCTGTGCAGGATATATCCCTGAGATTTGTCTTCCTGACAGACAGCCATGAAACAAAGAAAACCATGGGACACATTCAAAGAGAAAGATCAAACCCCATCCCCCACTCCTACACACAAAATTAAAGGACTCCGTATTAAGTGCAGCTTAGTTTGTTATTTGCAGGCCATCCCGATCAAAATCACCCAAAATAGCAACAAAAAGAACAGGAGTTAGCATAAACTGGAAACTCATAATAATGTGAACTACAGAGGCCAAACCACAAACTGTGTCCATTAAGACCCAGAACTCCGGCACCATTCTCCGAAACATCCAGGGAGAGAGACTGTCACCTGCAGACACCTTCCTCTGGCAGCAACGAGTGAGAGGCTGAACAACCACTTGCCTCGATGAGTTCAATCTTCCTGGGTGCTTTAATTTAATTTTACACCTCAGTTCAATTTCACACTAATTAATCACTTGGAACTAGCAATAAATCCCTACTTCTCGTTTTCTCTCTGATTGTTTTCTTCTCCTTTATTGTTCTCACAAGCCCTCTGTTTTCATCTTTCACACTCTTTCTTATTTTCTGCTCTTTTTCTTTCTGTCCAGTCTTTCTCTACTATCTGTATCTGCATCTTCCTACCCTCCCCACCTTCCAACCAACACCCAGTCATGCACTTTGCTTTCTGCCATCAAGCCAACGTTGGATCCAATTTGTCACTTGATCTGCCTTCCCTCTGGGACTTTGTCAAGCACCTTACTAAAACCTGATATGAGAGGTTGCTGTTGGCAACTGCTAATTCTGTTTCAGAACTGATGAAATTCAGAGTACAATGTTTCCAGTCCTTGATATAATTATAGATTATGTACACTTCTGATATCTATAGATTGAGTGGTAAAGTGGCTAATAGAGATATCAAAGTTGAAAGTAAAGTTATTATTAAAGTCAGTATGTGTCACCATACGCTACCTTGAGTTTTATTTTCTTTCAGGCATTCACAGTACAACAACAAAGTACAATACCATTAATGAAAAACTACACACAAATACCCTGATAAACACCCACTGTGCAAATACAAATATTAATAATAAATATTGGGTGTGGAGTGGAGATGCGTTTCTTCCAAAGGGGATGTAATGTGCTTCTTCTCTCCGCTAGCCTGCAGGTTCACTTGGACAAGGTGTAGCACCTGCTTAGTGATACACCTCCACCCCCCCCCCCCCACCTCCATCAGGGTCACATGAAGCCATGGGAGCAGGTGGTGGACGGTCGTACGAGCAGCTGGTGCATATCACAAATCCTGGTTATGCCATCACTGACGCCAGGCAGACAACCTCTGAAGAGTATTGATAATGGCTGTCACTCATCTCGTAAAGACACTGCCCAGAAGAAGGCAATGATGGAATATGTGAAAATGCTATGTGCAAGGAATTATATTTATTTCACCACTGCACTGGATACCCTATCTCTGAGAGGAGTAGCATAGAAACTCAAGAGAACAACAATGCCTTCTCAAGAAACAGGAACAAATTGCAGCATCACTATTATCATGCAATTGGAGCAAACACGAGGAAATCTGCAGATGCTGGAAATTCAAACCACACACACAAAATGCTGGTGGAACACAGCAGGCCAGGCAGCATCTATGAGGAGAAGCACTGTCGACGTTTCGGGCCGAGACCCTTCGTCAGGACTAACTGAAAGGAAAGATAGTAAGAGATTTCATGCAATTGGAATTGGTTTATTATTGTTACATACACTGAGACAGTGAAAATCTTGTCTTGCATACTGCTCACAGATCAGATCATTACACAGCGCAGTGAGTAAAACAAAAGCAACACAGATTAAAGTGTAATAGCTACAGAGAAAGTGCAGTACATTAAACAATGAAAAGTAGTGGAAACAAAGTCCCACAAAACCATAAAATAACAATCTTTAGGACGGTTGTGTATAGAAACTTGTAGACAGTCGCTTGTTCTATATGTATGATAAAGTCAATTTTGGAAGCACAATGTCTGCAAATGCTGGAAATCCAATACAACACTCACAAAACGCTGGAGGAACTCAGCAGTTCAGGCAGTATCTCTGGAAATGAGTAAATAGTCAATGTCTTGAGCTGAGATCCATCATCCAGACTATTGAAGGGTCCCAAAGAAGTGTGTCAGTCTGAAATGTCGACTGCTTGTTCATTTCCATGGATGCTGCCTGGCTGCTAAGTTCTTCTAGCAATTCGGTGTGTGTTGCCTAGGGTATAACATTGTGTGTATAGCATACCTGACAAAACAGGCTCTGGACTTGGCAATCGGTTACAAAATAGGCCGTTCAATTACTTATGCTGCAGTTTAACAAGCATGAGAAAAGTGAACATCTTCCAGCCTTTGAAATGAAATATCGCCGGGCATTTCCTGCCATTCAGCACCCAGCAAGGGACTTGGTCATTCATTTTTAGCTGCCTCATACACGTAAAGAGTGCTTTTAAAAATCTGCTATTTAACACATGCTGTACTATAAATATAATTCAGAATATCTAATTCTGTTAAAATTTCTGTTACGAGGTTAAGCATTTATTTTGCAGCCTCTGTAGTTCTGAAGTATGGACTGTTTTAAATTCAATCTCAATATCTTTTCAATATCACTGCTTTCAAAAAAGGTTTCTGTGTTTTGGGAAACTAATACCATCCTGTAGGTTAAAGCTCACATTAGAGTACAGTTCACCAATTATTTATTTTTTTGTAAAATAAATAAATGTTTACTCAGGACTCTAAATAAATGAGTTTGGTGAATGTGCATAATTGAACTTGATTCATTCCACTGAACTCTCCTGGCTTCAACATACAAAACATTTTCTGTTAACCTTAAAATAGAAAGAGTTTTTTTTAATATCCCATTTCACATGAATGCGTTCAACAGTTTTCAAACATCCTCCTCAGTTTGTGGCATTTGCAAAAATAATTCTGTATACTTTTATATCCCAACCATTAAAAAGACATATATATGAATTACATCACATTGGAGGGGAAAAATTGAAATATTTCCACCTGTTCTTGGAATGCTTATTTAGGAACTTCCCAGACGTTCCCACCTTGCTTTAAACTATACCTGCAGTCTTCAAAGGGTTAAATTACATGCTAAAACTCTTTCCATATTTTAAATATATCCCTGTATAATTTATTTAACTTCTGGAATTCTTGTTCTTATAACATTTTTCTGTACCACAGTTATAAAAGCTCACCTATCAACCTCTAGGATAAAATTAGTCCAAATTATGGCCTGAAATGTAGGCACTTTAAATGGGTTAATGGAGTGTCACACTTTTCATAAAAATTATAATTAAAAGGGCCATTTTGTCTTTGCTGAAGAACAATTTTCAGTCGGTGTGCTCCAGAGACATTATATAGTAGTGTAAATGTGCCCTATAAACGTTGACTGTCCATAAAGCCTCTCTGTCTCTTTCGCCTGTATAATTCTCAAGTCTATATATACCCCTTTCATTCTCTGCTCAGGTATCAGTCATCGTTTGCCTTTACTTTTATTGCCCCTAAGTGTCAATGAACCCCGTCATCGGCAACTTGGATGGCACAATTTAAATAGTGAGGATAAAGCTCCACTGTTTTCATGTTCCTGCAACTTCTGGCAGATATGACTGCATGCTTCCACAATAGTAATTATCATCTACAACTCTCCACTCTACTGCCTGTACTCTGTTGGTGTTTAGGGCAGCAATGAAGGTCCCCCATGTTCAGGGCAGTGTTTAGGGTTTCCTTCAACATGTCAGTAACCTCCTCACAGTTTTCACTACCGTCAGTCATGCAAGTCCCAGATGGAATCTCTGGAATACCATCACGTTTGGATGTAGAAGGAATTTTCATTGCTGTTTCTGTAACAATTTTATTTTGACCAGTCAGGTTTGTTAGCCTTGAGCTGAACCCCCAAATGTGGAGGACTGGTAGAACACTCTTAGTCTGCCTTCTTCCAGTTGTCCTGTTTGGCATGGTGTCCCTACCAAGAGCCAAAGCGTAGAGTCCTGACTCCAGCCAACATAACTCCAAACCATACGACCAAATTGTGGTCCTCTATGAGGATTATCTAGTATTGATGCAGTGGTAATCCACACCTATATCTGATCTGTTTCCTGTTTCAATGTGAGGATGTTTAGCAAAGCACACTCAGGTCAGCTCACAAGCACAGGAAGGAAAAGAAAGGATTGAATAAATTTGTTTGGATTCAGAAATGCAACTGGCTTTGGTTCAGTTTTAAAGCCAACAAATCTCAAGCTCTAGCCCAAACATTTTTCTTCTTTTGTACTCTTTATTTTTTTTTTGTGTAATTTATTTTTTATTGAAGTTCATCATCAAACAAACATTTCCATAAGATGTATTTCAGACATTGTACATATACATCATATAATCATATATATCACAAATCTCCACAAAGTATTTATCTGAGGTATACACTTATAGAAAAGAGTGGAAAGAAAAAACAAGCAAAAGGAAAGAACTATGTACAAGTAGGGAGTGATTTTTATTTTACAACATATTCATTGATTTGTGAGAATGAAATCAGGCCTATGAGGCATTATGTGGTTAAACCATTTTTCCCAGTATGAATCAAATTGTTCCAGCTTATGATTAACAGAAGCCTTTATCTTCTCCATTTTGTAAATGTCCATTGTAATTTCCATCCATGCATTTAAGGTTGGGCTCTCCTGTGATAACCATTTCCTAGTAAGAGTCTTTTTACCAGCCACCAACAGTATATTCATTAAATATTTATCTCTTTTCAACCATTCTTGAGGTATATATCCAAAATATATGGTCTTACTCTCTAAGGTCTTTTGTAGTTTTTAATGTCCCAAAAGTGAAAGCATAAGTTTCAAAATATGTTTCAAAATAAGTTTCAAAAGTACCTATGAACCACATATATGTACATGGATTTCCAAGACGTGTTCCTCTTTTTCAAAATTGATGTAAACAGCTTGGCCTGAGTTCCTTCAGCAATTTGTATGTGTTGCTCTGGATTTTCCAGCATCTGCAGAATCTCTGGTGTTTTATGGATTGCTCCGGGTTTCAAACATGCAAGACAAAAATTCCAAGCTCATCTGGAGGAATGCAAGAGAATTTCACTTGCGGATGCATCAGAAATATTTGGGCTGGCTGATGGATTAGGTTGTTGAGATGAATATTCCATATTTACTTAAACCAAAAGACACCTCAGGCTCTCACCCAAAATACTGTTAAAAGCTTTCCATGATATGCAACTACAGGTTTTTGGATCAAACCAACTGGTTTCCTTCTAACAGGAATTCCAGACTCTGGTGAACAGAAACTCGTTTTCAGCTAGATCTCTATCAGATTGCTTGAACTTTGTTTTGTTCCTTTCTGCACTAGTGGCAGACGGGATTAATTCTTGGGATGGGAGATGGGCTGTCTGAATTGTGTCATTTTTTTTTTTGAGTGTTATTGGAGCTGTACTCATCCGGACAGATGTAGGACACTCCAGAATTGTTCTTTATGGATGGTGAGAAACATCTTGGGGTGTCAGGAGGTGAGGGAACTCTGGCATGGACAATCCCAAGCCCGACTATGAATGGAAGAGTGTTGGGCGTGTGGCTAGCAATTCCATTCTGTAAAAACCCAGAGCTGTGGGGACACCAACAGAAGCTCTAAAGACCTCATTCCTGGGAGAGGAAGGATATTTGAGGGTAGGCTACACATGGGGACAACTTGAAATACTGGCCCAGAACAGAGGATCTGGTGAGTTGCTGTTGGCAGCCTATGCCCGGTAGGGGTGATGGGTTTAAGTAAGGAGGTGAGTGACATGCTGTAGGACAGCCAGCAACTGAGCTGCCTTAACACTGAGTACGGTTTTTCCTGATGTTTGTTGAGCCATTACCTTGGTAGAATGCACTCTCTGCCCCTGGTTAATGAGCTCCTCTTCAGTTAGGCCATTTCAGCATTTTTCAATAAGTCATTAATGCGAGTGATGATCGGTTGCTATTTGTCACAGGAAACAAAATCCTATTTTTGGGAATAGTAGCTTTTAAAAGCTATGCATTCCCGTAGTTTTAATAACAAGTCATAAATTACAATTAAAAAGGAGTTTGTGCGCCTTCCAAAGAAAAGGCTGTGGTATGGTTGCTCTAATTATGCATAACCCTTTCCACACTTTCTCTTTCAACCATTCTATGGCCCCCTTAAAAGCATCTTACATAGAAATAATGTCCCCTAGTGTTGCCATGTGGTTCAGGCATTCACCAAAGTAAGTGTTTCCATTTTGAAGTCAAACTGTTCACTTGGGAAACCAAAGAAAATTCATTAAGTATATTTGGCAAGCTGGTTAGAGAGTCTGTCTCTCAGGTCTGGGCCAGTAATCATCGAGGTGTGAACTGTTGTTCAGCTGATCTGCATTGCCCAGAGACACCTGCTTTTCTAGGAGTGCTGCAGTTTCCTGAGTGTGGCGGGATATTCCACAGAGTCCTCATCTGCCTGAACCACTCAACAACATGTCAAAAACACAAGCCACACTTTGAAGAAATTACACGGAAACACTCCAAACAGGAAATGATTGAAGTGTTCTACCATCTCTGGAAATATACTTCATAAAAAAGTTTCTTTCGGAGCCTCTGTGTGTTCTACACTTTTGGAAGCGGATATTATTGGAATGGTTCATGACAATTCCGAGCACATTTCCATTCTCATTGATTCAGTTTAATTGTGTTAGTACCTGGAGAGGGTTCAAGAAGCATATCAACATTTTGTGTAATAACATGCTCAGCATTGCTATGACTTGAGAATGGAGAAAAATTTGAAGAAGAAAGTGGTCCTGCATGGGAAAGAATGTGACTTGAGCACAATGTAAATTGATGAGTACTGTACCCTTGCATAAGGTGATAGTATAGTTAAAGTAACTACCATTTGGAGACACCCAACAGGCACTGGAAGCATTGTAACCTCCTCACCTTTTGGGAAGGGTAAGTGTCTCAGTCATGAAATTTTCAAATTATGGTTCAGATATTTTATGTAAACATACAGATCAGGAACAGAAGTAGGCATGTGTCCCCCACGAGATCCCTGAGAAAATCTACAGATGCTGAAAAATCCAGAGCAACACACACAAAATGCTGGAGGAACTCAGCAGGTCAGGCAGCATCTGTGGGAACGAATAAACAGTAAGCATTTCAGGCCAAGACCTTTCTTCAGGACTAAGAGGGAAGGAGGTAAATGCCTGAATTAGGAGATGGGGAGAGGGGAAAGAGGCTAGCCAGAAGGTGATAGGTGATGGGTGGGGAAGGTCAAGGGCTGGAGAAGAAGGAATCTGATAGGAGGGGGGAGTGGAAAATAGGACTGAGAGGGAAGCAAGAGGCAGCAGCAAAGTAGTACAAGGTCAGAGCAGGGAATAGAAGAGGGGTGGGAGATTTTGTTCACTGGAAGGAGAAATTGAATCTCATGCCATCAGGTTGGAGGGCATTCAGACAGTATAAGGTGCTGCTCCTCCACCCTAAGGACGGCTTCATCGTGCCACAAGAGGAGGCCAGGGACCAATGTGTCTGACAGGGAATGGGAATAGGAATAGGAATTTGGCCACCACCAATCCCCACTTGTGGCAGATGATGCAGAGGTGCTGGATGAAGCCGTCCCCCAATTTAACAGATCTCACCAATGCAGAGGAGGGTGCTAGACATAATAGACAATCGCAGCAGATTCACAGGTGAAGAGCTGCCTCATCCAGAAGGACTGTTTGGAGCCCTGAATGGAGATGAAGAAGGAGGTGAATGGGGAGGGGTAGCATTTAAGCTGCCTGCTGGGATAAGTGCTGGGGGGAGATTAGTAGGAGGAGATGAACTGACAAGGGAATCCCGGAGGGAGTGATTCGTGTAGAAAGCGGTTGGTGGGGGAAGGGGTGGGAGTTAAAGATATCTTCAGTGGTGGCGTCCAATTGGAGATTTATGAAAGTTGCAGAGAATAATGTGTTGGCTGTGGAGGCTGATGGGGTGGTAGGTAAGGACTTTATCACTATTATGACAGCAGGAAGATGGGCTGAGGGCAGATGTATGGGAAATGGAAGAGATGCGAGTGAAGGCAGCATCAATAGTAGAGGGAGGAAAACTCTGTTCTTTAAAGAAGGACATCTCAGATGCCCATGCATTAAGGAATTATCTACCTCAGCCTCAAAACTACTCAATAACTATGCTTCCAGCACCTTTTGTGAAGAAAATTCCCCGAAGTCTCCTGACCTCTCTGAGAGAGAGAAATGCTCCATCCATGTCTTAAATGAGCAATCCTTATTTTTAAACAATGACCCATCATTCTATTTTCTCTCACAAAGGGAAGCACTTCATCACATTTGCACTGCCAAGGTCCCTCAGGACTTTCTGTGATGGAATCATGTTTCATTTATGTGTTAATTAACTCCAGTTTATCTGCAGGTGAGTGGTGAGGTAGGCTCAAGGCCTTGAAAGACCTCTTGCTACTCCATTGTTCCTTACAATCTTTCAGCGGACACATTCCGAGTTTGCAGGTACAGGACCATGTTTGGTTTCCCCCCCTTTCTCAAAGTAACCTGGCTGGCAGTGCTAATCCTGTTCATGGGATGAAGAAAGACCAGGCATGCTGGTTCCCACAGTTGAGAAGCTGCCATGCTGTGAAAAGCTTAAGGTCAGAGACATGAGATTGCAGATGCTGGGATCCGGAGTCAAAAGCAAGCTGCTATGGGGATTCAATGCGTCAGGCAGTATGTGCGAAGGCAAAGGGACAGTCAACGTTTTGAGTTGAAACTCTCCATCAGAGTGCAAAGAGGAGATAGCTGGTATAGCAAGGTGCGGGGGAATGGGGAAAGCAAGTGATTGGTGGATCCAGGTCAGGAGAGATGGCAAGCAGATGCAGCCAGGTGGGTGAGGGAGACGACATTCAAAGCTGGGAGACAATAAACGGCTGCAGATTATGGAATTTGATAAGCGAACCATCAGCTTGCCCTGCTTCATGATTAATTCTCTTAAGCTGTTTCACTTTAAGTATGTTTTATTCCAATGAACAGAATATGAAATTAGTCTATTTATGACAGTGGTACTTAATCCTCTCCTCACTTGATTCCTGCTGTGTGGATTGGGATAATGCCATCCCTCAAATCTTTGGGCAGGGTGCTGGAGAGGTTGTTGTGGAGCTGACATTGGCCTCCACCTCCTCTGGGAATGAGGCTTAAATACATCTTGGGCTGAGAGGTCCTGACTCCTTTGCCTGAACCTGTTAGTTTCTTTGTAACTTCTAAGTGTGAAGACTCTCCATCCAATAGCGAATGGGCAGCAACCTACTGCACAGATCTGCTGGTCATTTGTCACTAATTACCTCTTCTGGGATGGTAGCCAGAGAGGTCATTGAAAGACAGATATACCTAGGCATTTGCAACAATGTCGCTGAGATGCAGGATGTGAAATGTTGTTATTGTGCATCTCAACAAAAGAGTGGACTGAGTCAGACTACTGTGGGGGAAGTCACTTGTCCCTCAGCAAGTCTCCCACTCTGCTGGAACAAGTGTGGAAGCCTGGAGAAAGACTTCTTGTGAACCAGACATCCTGCATCACTGCTGGACCCTCAGCACCAGCCTCAGCATTACACTATGACTACACGGGGTAGGAGAAATTGGTCTTTCAGCAGAAGGGGATCAAGGGGAATAAAGCTATGTGCTTGAGTAATATTGATTTCACTTCATTTTGCTTTGATCGTTGTTAAAATATGTTTAAATTTTCAGCTAACTTTTAAACAATTTAATGTATATTATTTAAGCATATATAAGATTAAAAAAAATGAACAGGATGAGGCAATATGGCCCCTCAAGCCTGCCCTGCCAGTCAATATAAGACCATAAGATATAGGAGCAGAATTAGGCCATTTAGCCCGTCAAGTTGGCATGGACTAGAAGGGCCGAGATGGCCTGTTTCTGTGCTTGTAATTGTTATATGGTTTTAGTCTTCTCCGCCATTTCATCATGACTGATCTAATTTCCCTCTCAGCCCCAGTTTCCTGCCTTCTCCCCGTATCCCTTCATACCCAGACCAATCAAGAATCTATTAACCTCTGCCTTAAATATACGTCAAGATTTGGCCTCTACAGGTGCCTGTGGCAAAGAATTCCACAGACTCACCACTCTCTGGCTAAAGAATTTCCTCCTCATCTCTATTATAAAAGGACCACCTCTATTCAGAGACCACAGGCTGTGTCCTCTGGTCTTAGATTCTCCCACCATAGGAAACATTCTCTCCACGTCCACTCTATCAAGACCTTTCACATTTGATAGGTTTCAATGAGGTCACCCTCATTCTTCTGAATTCTAGTGAATACAGGCCCAGAGCCATCAAACGCTTTTCATATAACAATCTATTCAATCCTAGAATCATTTTCTTGAACCTCCTTTGAACCCTCTCCAGTTTCAGCGCATCTTTTCTAAGATAAGGTGTCCAAATCTACTCCCAATATTCCAAGTGAGACCTTACCAATGCTTTATAAAGTCTCAACATTACATCCTTGCTTTTATATTCTAGTCCTCTTGAAATGAATGCATTTACTTTCCTCACTACAGATTGAACCTGCAAATTAACCTTTAGGGAATCCTGCACAAGGACTCCCAAATCCCTTTGCACCTACTGATTTCGCTGATCTGCCCTAGGCCCCAACTCCTCTGCAGCACACACAAAATGCTGGAGGAACTCAGCTGGTCAGGCAGCATCTATGGAAAGGAATAAACAGTCAATGTTGTCTTCAGGACTGGAAAGGAAGGGGGAAGATGCCAGAATAAAGAAGTGTGGGGAGGGGAAGGAGGACAAGCTAGAAGATGATAGATGAAGCCAGGTGGGGAGGAAAGGTAAAGGGCTGGAGAAGAAGGAATCTGGTAATAGAGGACAGTGGACCATAGGAGAAAGGGAAGGAGGAGGGGACCCAGTGGAGGTGTTAGATAGGTGAATAGAAGAGGAAAGAGGCCTGAGTGGGGAATGGAAGAAGAGGGGAGGGAAATACTTTTCCCAGAAAAAGAAATTAATCTTTAAGCCATAAGGTTGGAGACTACCTAGACAGAATATAAAATGTTGCTCCTCCACCCTGAGAGTGGCTTCAGCCTGGCACAAGAGGAGGCCGTGGACTTGGGTGTCGGAATGAGAATTAAAATGTATGGCCACCGGGCACTTTTACTTTTGGCGGATGGAGCAGAGGTGCTCGACAAAGTGGTTTCCCCAATTTACATTGGGTTTCACCAGAGGAAGCTGCATCGGGAGCATCGGATACAAAAATAACTCGAACAGGTTAGCAGGTAAAGTGCTGCCTCACCTGTAAGGGTCAGTTGTGAGGACGTAAGTAAGTAGGGGTAGTATTTCAATTGCTTGCAGGGGTAAGTGCCAGGAGGGACAAATGGACTAGGCAACCATGGAGGGTGCAACCCCTGTGGAAAGTGGAGAGTGGGTGGAGGTAACGATGTTTTTGGTGGCTGGATCCCATTAAAGATGGCGGAGGTTGCGGTGGATGATGTGTTGAATGAGGAAGCTCACTAGATGGTAGGTGAGGACAAGAGGATCTCAATCCCTGTCAAGGTGGTGGGTAGATAGGGTAGGCTCAGATGTCTAGGAAATGGAGGAGATGCAGATGAGCACAATGTCAATGGTGGAAGAAGGGAAACCCTGTTCTTTGAACAAAACAGTCGTCTCTGATGTCCTGAATAGGAAAGCCTCATCCTAGGAACAAAGGAACTGAGAAGGAAATCGTATTTTTACAGGGGACAAGGTGGGAAGGGTCAATATAACAATTGGAATTGACAGACAGAAATTGGGTTTTGTTACAGTCGCACCAACCAAGAATAGTGTAGAAATATAGCAATATAAAACCATAAATAATTAAATAATAATAAGTAAATTATGCCAAGTGGAAATAAGTCCAGGACCTGCCTATTGACTCAGGGTGTCTGACACTCCGAGGGAGGAGTTGTAAAGTTTGATGGCCACAGGCAGAAATGACTTCCTATGACGCTCAGTGTTGCATCTCGGTGGAATGAGTCTCTGGCTGAACGTACTCCTGTGCCTAACCAGTACATTATGGAGTGGATGGGAGACATTGTCCAAGATGGCATGCAACTTGGACAGCATCCTCTTTTCAGACACCACCATCAGAGAGTCCAGTTCCACCCCCACAGCACCACTAGCCTATTGAATTGGTAGGTTTATAAAAGCTGTCAGTAGACAGTCCATCTCCAGAGATGGAGACAGAGAGATCGAGAAAGGGAAGAAGGTGTCAGAAATGGACCAAGTGATTTTAAGGGCAGGGTGGGAGTTGAAACCAAAGTTGATAAAATTGATGAGCTCAGTATGGTGGCATGAAGCAGCATCGATGCAGTTGTCTGTGTAGCACAGGAAGAGTTGGGGAGTATTACTATGGAAGGTTTGGACATGGATTGTTCTACAGAGCCAATGAAAAGGCAAGCATAGCCGGGGCCCATGCAGTTGTCCATGGCTACCCCTTGGGTCTGGCAAAGTGGGAGGAGCTGAAGGAGAAATTGTTGAGAGTGAGGACCACTTCTGCAGACAGAGGAAGATGGTGGTGGATGGGAACTGGTTGAGGTCTTTTGTTGAGAAAAAAGCTGATAGCTTTAAGGCCATCTTGTTGGGGGAAATTGAAGTGTATAGGGACTGGACCCTATGGTGAAAATAAGGTGGTCAGGGCTAGGGAATTGAAAGTTGTTGAGGCAGTACCTCTTCTGTGTCAGTTCCCAATGTCCCTCAATTCTTCTATCTAATAAAGATTCGTCTACCATCTCTAAGTAACTCCAGTGATCTGGCTCCCACAGTGCTCTGGGGAATAGAATTCCATAGATTCACCACCATCTATGGGAAGAAATTGCTAAACACCTGTTTTAGATAAATATTCCCTTAATTTTTAACTATGTACCTTCTTTCAGGACTCACTCACTAACAAAAATGTATCAGCATATACCTTCTGATACTCCTTAGGGTCTCATAGCTTCTCAAATCCAAAGAACACATTGAACAGGAGGACAGTTTTTTCATGTTCTGACAGTCGTCTGCCTAAGCCTCTCCTTTGCAGTCCCACTCTGCTCTCTTGCCATTTATGGAGGTTCAGCTCTTGTTCCCCGCGTCTCAAACTGATGACGAGCTTTGGCACAACGTGTTGCTGGTCACATGAACATAGACCACACTCCTGCATTAACCTCCCCCAAAGCAGAAGACGCTGGAATGACCAACTTTCCTTCCAAATGTCCACCCTCGTTGTGAAAGCTAAACAGGCTTCTGATAAAGGCATTGTTTGTCTGTGTATTCTTCAGGTGCTGACGGTAATTCCATCCATTTCTATTTTTATTTCAATTTTTTTCCCAAAATTTGCAATTTTATTTTGCATTCTGATTATCTACCCTCACCTTTATGAACCCAAAATTTGCCCTAAATTGGTCTCAGAAGAATTATTTCATGAATGCTTGATTTTCACACTTATAAATTATTCCAGTGGGTAGCTGCATTACCAATCACCGGGACGGAACATAATTAAGTCTGCGTTAACCACGAAGGGAAGTGTGATTTCCAATAGCTTCAGCTCTTTCATTTCCACCCTTTCTTTTTTCCAAGCACTGAACAACATTATCAAACTAAGTGTATAGGGAGCCAACCTAGTCCTAGGCCTCTGCCGAAACAGCTGCGACTACTGGCTGCTTGAAGATGCATGAGAGCAGCATGAAATGACTCACCCTTCAAGCATCTCTGCCTCCCTCAGGAGCAGCAACTCAGCAAATCAGAGAGACAGGGGCTATTTTCCACAAGGATGTCTCTAGTGTAAAACTCTAAGAAGATTCACATTCTCTTGCGCCTAATAGACGGTCCCTAAAACAAGTCATTAGTATCAATAATTTAATTTTGTTATTCCAAAACGGCATTTCCTCAACTTCTCTAATCATCACGCTTCTAGTAACATACTGCGCAGCTTGTTGTAAATGTTGTCAGAAAGGTCAAAGTTCAGATTAAACCCAAATCCTTTTTTGTTTGTACATGTTCTTTCTGCTATTGCTGTGTTGTTTCAGGCAATGCACTAATCTTGAATGACAGGCCTGGGGTAAGACATTTTTGCGAAGATTTTTCAGAGGTGGGGGGGAGGTGGAAGGCTGTTTTTTTTGAGCAGGTCAAGGTTCATTTAAAATGCTCAGAATGGGCAGTTTGAATGACGTTTAAGGCAGTGAATTTTTATTCTGAACCTTTGAATAGTTATTAAAGAAGCATATCATAGCTTTGCTTTAGAATAAGGGAATGGCAGAGAAGCCTTTTTATCACACAGTATTTCTTTGTTAGCTTTGGCTTGCACTCCTGTTAAATTTGATGAAAATTATGTATACAAACAAGGAATTTAGCAGAGCCTATGATGAGACGTTTGTTAAATTGGACAAGATGTTTTCCTGAGTACAATAGTGAGTTTCAAATCTGTTTCATGTATTTCAGAGCAGCAAAGTTCAAATTACAAGTGGCATTCTGTTGAACTGGAACTGACCAAAACTATTAACTTCCCTTCTCTCTCTCTACTGGTGCCGTCTGACCTGTAGAGTATTTTTCATCATTTTCTATCTTTATACTACAGCATGCTTTTATATGACTTTATATTAATTGTTTGCCAGTCAAAGGTCAAGAGAATTTCAGGAAGAAAATGTAAGCTTCACATGTTTACTGAACAAGCTTAGAGGTGAGCTGAGTGCTCGACCATCACTTGCTTCTTCAGGAATTAGCCTCAGACAAGCAATTCAAAGACAAGGTGGCTCAAGGCACACCAGCTGCTGGAGGAGCTCAGCAGGTCAGGACATAACTATAGAGGAAAATGAATAGTCGATGCTTCTGGGCGAGACCCTTCATCAGAACAAGGTGGTAGAGATGGGAGCTGAATAGATTCCTGGAAATGCCTTCACAATGACCTTCCCACCTCACTCACACCATTGATCAGCCCAGCCAACCATTCTTGCCTCTCATCAGATTCCTATGTCTTTTAGAAGATGAACTTAGAAATATCTTATCGAAGACGTACGAGTTTCAATCACAATGCCATTTGCCCTCTTCCCCATCTCCAGACACGAATTTAAAAAAAACTTCAAAGAAAATTAAAACTTGCGTTTAAGTGCTTCTAACACTTTTTCACTTGGACTGTTGGGAAAATGTGCGCAAGGTTCATTGGAAAACCCGCATTCCAATGACGTTAAGTAAAGTAATTCATTTCAGCTTAGTTAGGGGTAATAACATCACAAAATTTTTCAACTTTATAGCCATGCATGTTTTTTTTTGCTTTTTGTGGGATATTAGTGTCGGTAAGTGAGAGAGTTTCAGCAGCAAGCAGTCCCAGATTGAGTACAGTAGTACTCTGAATAAAGCGTCTTCCAACACTGCCCCAGCAATGTGTTTTTATTTAACCTTAGAAGTGATTGCCTCCCTCCCTGCATTAGTCTAATATTTCCATTACAAATAATCAGCCTACAGCCATCTCAGAAACAGACTGTCAATTTACTGACATTTAAAGTGGTCCATCAGTTTTGAGTTACTTCCTGAACATGCAGAGGTTGGAGATACAGCTGTAAGATATAGGAGCAGAACTAGGCTCCATGGCCAATCAATTCTGCTCTGCCATTTCATCAATTCTGCTCTCCTCAACCCCATTCTCTTGCCTTCTTCCCGTAACCTTTGATACACCTACTAACCAAGAACATATCAACCTCTGTTTTAAGTATTCTCAGTGACTTAGCTTCCACAGCCACCTGTGAGGATAGGTCAAGAGAGCTTGGGCATTTCTCTTAAGAGTGAAGGCAGATGAGAGGTGAGTTGATAGAGGTGTATAAGATGATAAGAGGCATAGATAGAGTGGACAGCCAGAGATATTCCCAGAGTGGAAATGGTTAATAAGGGAGGGCATAACTTTAAGATCTTTGGGGGTGAATGTCAAAGGTAGGTTTTTTAGAGTTGTAGGTGCATAGTATGTCCTACCAGGGATGGTAGTAGAAGCATATATATTAGGGACTTTTAAGAGACTCTTAATAACACATAAATGAAAGAAAAATGGAGGGGTTTGTAAGAGGGAAGAGTTAGATTGATCTTGAGTAGGTTAAAAGGTTGGGATGTAGGGTTTATACTATGCTGCACTTTCTAAGTTCTATATTCTAAGAACATGAATTTTTCAATGTAGATAAATAATTGGGTGGTGAAGTTCTGTGGTAAAGTCAGGGAAAGATATTTTCTCTTAGTATTTGGTGACACGGGAAGGGAATTCATTGCTGCTCACCAGCAATTACTGGAAGATTTAGACTAGATTTGCGTTTAATTTCCACGTTAGCCAAGGTGCGAGTCTTTCCACCCAACTACTTTAATTGGATTTAAGTGTTAATCCTAAGAGTAAAGATATCATGTTCAGGCCCACTGCATCACCCAAATCTTGAAACTCATAATCTATAAATATATTATTTTTATTCTGCTTCTGAATTTCCAAATCAGATGCCTGAAGTAAGCTTTCCTTCTCCCTCTGTGGTTGATGAGGCTATTTCTTCCCAATATCCAGACATAAAGACATGGTGCATTTCATCATAAGCATGATGTTCCGGATTAAAAATAAATGTTATTTCTAATTTTGAAGTGCAGTTCACTACTCTGGTCTTGGTCTCCTTAGAAAAACAGAATCAATGCGAGATTTTTGTTTTAACTTTACAGATTTCTTACAGAGACAGCATCAGTATGCAAGCAGCCAGGAATATATCTGAGTGGTTTTAACATGCAACAACAAAACCTCTTTGTTTTAAAAGTTAGATTTATATGTTTGTTGAAAAATTTGATTGAAATGGTGAGTAATAACATTACTGGGCCAATGAGGAGAGAAAAACAAAAGTGTTTGGGTTCAGAGGACATTGTGCTGCTCTTTTCCCCAGTCCCTGCTCAATCGTTTGTTCAAACACAGTTGCCCTCATTTTTATTCCCCTTTCACAAATAATGCAGATTGTGTTTCTCTATCGCACTTCCATGGACAAGATGAATGATGCAGAAAGCTATGCCTTTCAACCCTGTATGACTTTAATGACTTCTTCCCTTGGTGACAGATATATAAACCTGTGTTTTAATTCAAGGTGACAATCATGTGGATAAGGGCCAAAGGTACTGAGAAACCATCCCAATTTTCATAATATGAGACCATGGAGATTTAAACATGCAGTTATCACCTGAATAGAATTAGCCCATTCTTTAGCAGAGCCTAAAGTCACCAAGGGTAAACATTCCATCAGATTTCTCATAATTAAATTATGCTTGAAGTGGCGGGTAAGGTACAACACCCAACAGAAGGTGTATCTCTATATTTGAATACCTTTCTCTCTTCACCCACCTTTCTATGAAATCCAAGCACTCTCTATAACATTTGTCAGCCATTTCATTATGGCCATGTGCAAATCACTAGGGTATATGGAAAACTGATTATGTTGAGAAATTGTGGGAAGCCTGATAACAAAAGTCCAACTTAAAGGAGAATGACTCGTCATGTAACATGGATGTATAATTGTTCTGGAAGATAGATGAGGCAGAGCAATGTCCCTTTAAAGCCGTTTCAATCCGCGCAGCATTCAGCTCTTCACCAACTCTCCCAAAGGAGGCTATAATAATGATGGTGACACATGAGCTTATTTGACAGCTGTCAACATAGTCTGTGTGGTGCATACACAATCATTGAAGATCCCTCCGCTGCTCTGTTGTGCTTTTATATTGTACGTCAGCACCACCTGCTGTTTCCTGCCATTAGTTCAGTGTGGTCAGAGAATGGCTGATACAATAAATAACCTGTTATTTAACCTGAAGTTGTTAAACAAGTATCAGATAGATTTGGGAAAAAGAAATCAGCATATTTTTATTTTGCAATCAATGACAAGGGTGTCCAGTGGCTGAAATAAAACATTTAAATGGAACTAGTGTTCAGCAGTAGAAATGTTTTATTTACTCAATTTCGCTTGTTCGTTATGTTGTGCTGTGTTGTATGAGCTGGGCGATCGTGGTCTTTCTATGACCGTGATTGTTCTTGGCAAATTTTTCTACAGAACTGATTTTCCACTGTCTCCTGCACAGTGCCTTTACAAGATGGGTGACCCCAGCCATTATCAATACTCTCTGAGATTGCCTGTCTGGTGTTAGTGGTCACATAACCAGGATTTGTGATATTCACCAGCTGCTCAAACGACCGTCCACAACCTGCTCCCTTGGCTTCTTGTGACTTAGATCAGGGGTCTAAGCAGGTGCTATACCTTGCCTAAGAGAAGGAGCATCTTACACCTCCTTTGCTAATGATGTATCTCCATCCCACTACCCATTACTTAAATCTTGGATTGTATATTTAAACATAAATTTTCTTCATTCTGCATTGAAATAGCAATCTACTTTTAAAATTTGAATAGCTTCACAAGTATTTTAAGGTGAATTATCAGTGGCATGATGGCTGGAGATTTTCACCAGCTGGACAACTGGGTGAACTGTAGGTATTTGATACTGCTCCCTGCATTTCTCTTGGAAAAGATGCCTAGTGAAGTCTCATTGTACCTCAGTGTGCATGAATCCACACTGTGCTTCAAAAGCTACTGGAGAGGTTGGGGGTGCAGGTGTTGCTTGAAGAGGATTCTGGCAATGTATTACTCTGTGCCAGACAGCAGGGAGATTCCTCTGTGGTTAATGCAATTGGATTTATCTCGATTCTGAAGACAATCACAATTACATTGTGTCTCTGGCCCCTGGCATGTTCTTCCATTTCCAGACCAGACTGATGGTGAACTTGTATCAAAGGTTTCTCCCACCAGGCATTAGAACTTCAGCAGGGTTACTGCCTAGTCCTGAGGCCACATGGTGGCCAATTGGCATCTGGCCAATTTGCTGCCTTATTAGATTGGGTGGTGATGAGCCTAGACTGGATAATTTGTTGTGGGATGGACCCAGGGCACGCAGAATACTGGTGGAGAATTTGTTCAGATCTTTCTTCTAGTGGATGACAACTATTTCTCTGTTGCCTTCCTTTCTTGGGTCTCAGTGGAGTGGGCCCTTGGGTGTTTGGGCTGTAGGTAGTCTTGACAGCATCAGAGAATGTACACATGTCATGGTTATCGGATTTTGCATCCATTCACTTTCTGTTTTCAAATTCACGGATTTCTTTTGCAGATTGGCCTTCAAGCACTGTTCCCTCCAAGCTGCATAGGTGCACAGCCACGCAGTAAACTGAAATTCACCCACACAGGTAGCTTTTACAGTCACACAACTGGAAAAATTTTTTAGACTATAAGACCATAAGACATGGGAGCAGAATTAGGCCACTTGGCCCATCAAGTCTGCTCCACCATTCAATCATGGCTGGTCCTTTTCTCCCTTCCTTGGCTCCACTCCCCAGCTTTCTCCTGTAACCTTTGATGCCATTTCCAATCAAAAACCTATCAGCCTCCGCCTTAAGTATACCCAGTGACCTGGCCTCCACAGCTTCCTGTGGAAACAAATTCCACAAATTCACCACCCTCTAGCTAAAGAAATTTGTCCACATCTTTCTTTTAAATGGACACCTCTCTATCCTGAGGCTGTGCCTTCCTGACCTAGACTGTCCCACCATTGAAAACATCCTTTCCATATCTACTCTGTCTAGGCCTTTCAATGTTCGAAAGGTTTCAATGAGATCCCCCTCATCGTTCCTAATACCAATGAGTACAGGCCCAGAGCCATGAAACATTCATCATTTGATAACCCTTTCATTCCCAGAATCATCCTTGTGAACCTCCTCTGACCCCTCTCCAATGCCAGCACATCTTTTCTTAGATAAGGAGTCCAAAACTGTTCACAATACTCAAGGTGAGGCTTCACCAGAGCTTTACAAAACCTCAGCATCACATCCTTGCTCTTGTATTCTAGACATCTTGAAATGAATGCTAACATTGTATTTGCCTTCCTCACCACTGACTCAACTTGCAAGTTAACCTTCAGGGTGTTCTGCACTAGGACTCCCAAGTACCTCTGCATCTCAGATTTTTGGATTTTCTCCCCATTTAGAAAATAGTCTGCAAATTTATTTCTACTACCAAAATGCATGACCATGCATTTTCCAACATTGTATTTCATTTGCCACTTTCTTGCCCTTTCTCCTAACCTGGCTAAGGCTTACTGTTGCAGACTTACTGTTTCCTCAACACAACCTGCACTTCCACCAAATTTGTAACATCTGCAAAATTAGCAACAAAGCTGTCTATTCCATCATCTAAATCATTGATATGTAGCATAAAAAGAAGCCCCAACACCGACCCCTGCAGAACACCACTAGTCACTGGCAGCCATCTAGAAAAGCATCCTTTTCTTCCCACTCACTGTCTCTTATCAATCAGCCAATACTCTAACCATGCTAGTAAAGTTCCTATAATACCATGAGTTCTTAACTTGGTAAGCAGCCTCATGTATGGCACCTTGTCAAATATACAACATCCACTGCATCCTCTTTATCTACCCTACTTGTAATTACCTCACAGATTTCCAACAGGTTCATCAGGCATGACTTTCCCTTAAGGAAACCATATTGACTTTGTTCTGTCTTGCCCTGTGTCACCAAACACTCCATAGCCTCATCCTTAACAATCTACTCCAATATCTTCCCAACCACTGAGGTCAGGCTAACAGGTTTATAAATTCATTTCTGCTGCCTTCCTCCTTTATTAAAGAATGAATTGACATTTGCAATTTTCCAGTCCTCTGGAACCATGCCAGAGTCCAATGATTCTAGAAAGTTCATTACTAATGCCGCCACATTTCTACCACTACCTCTTCCAGAACCCTGGGGTGCAGTTCATCTGGTTCAGATAATTTATGTACCCTCAGGTCTTTCAGCTTTTTAGCTACCTTCTCCCTTGTAATAGTAACTGCACTCACTTCTCTTCTCTCACACCCTTCACCAAATGGCACACTGCTAGTGTCTTCCACAGTGAAGTCTGATACAAAATATTTATTTAGTTCATCTGCCATCTCCTTGTCTCCCATTATTATTTCTCCAGCCTCATTTTCTAGTGGTCCTATATCCACTTTCATGCCTCTTTTACTTATTACATACTTGAAAAAGCTTTTTCTAACCACCTTGATATTGTTTGCTAGCTTGCTTTCATATTTCATCTTTTTCATCTGAATGATTCTCTCGGTTGCTTTCCGTAGGTATTTAAAAGCTTCCCAGTCCTCTCTTCCTGTGAATTTTTGCTTTGTTGTATGCCCTCTCTTTTGCTTTGACTTCCCCTGTCAACTTCAGTTATATTATTTTGCCATTTGAGTATTTCTTTCATCTCTGCCAGCAGCTCCTTCCAATTTACTTTGGACAACTCCTCTCTCATACCACTGTAATTTCTTTTATTCTACTGAAATACTGCTATGTCAGACTTTACTTTCTCCCTATCAATTGTGATCACTGTCTCCTAAGGGTTCCCTTACCTTAAGCTCCCTAATCACCTCCGGTGTATTACATAACACATAATGCAGTATAGCAGATCCCCTAGTTATCTCAACAACAAAATGCTCTAAAAAGCCATCTTGTAGGCATTCAACAAATTCACTCCCCGAGACCCATTACCAACCTGATTTTCCCAATCTACCAGCATGTTAAAATCTCCCATGACTATCATAACATTGCCCTTTTGACATGATTTTTCTATTTCCTTTTGTCAACTATGGTCCACATCCCAGCTACTATTGGGAGACCTGTATATAACTGCCATCAGGGTTCCTTTACCCTTACAGTTTCTTAACTCAACCCACAAGGATTCACATCTTCCAATCCTATGTAACATCTTTCTAATGATTTGATACCATTCTTTACCAGTAGAGTCGCACCATCCCCTCTGCCTACTTTCCTGTCTCTCTGATACAATAAGTAACCTTTGACATTCCGTTCCCAACTACAACCACCTTTGAGCCACAATACAGTGATGGCCACAATATCATAACCGACAATCTGTAAAAGTGCAACAAGATCATCCACCTTATTTCTCATACTTTGAGCATTGAGATATAATACTGAGTACTGATTTTGCTACCCTTTTTGATTCTGCATCCCTAATGCACAGATATTCACCCTGCTGGCTGCAATTTTGTCCTGCCTTCTGCCTGTCCTTCCCTGGCAGTCTGACTGTACACTATCTTTGCCTTTTTAACATCCATCCTATCCTGAGTCCCTTCGTTCTGGTTCCCATCACCCTGCCAAACTTGTTTAAACCCTCTCCAACAGCTCTAACAAACTTGCCTGTGAGAATATTGGTCCCCCTCAGGTTCAGGAGCAACCCGTCACTTTTGTACAGGTCATAGCTCCTGCAGAAGAGATCCCAATGATCCAAAACCTGAAGCCCTGTCCCCTGCACCAGCTTCTCAGCTATACGTTAACTTGCCAAATCATCCTGTTTCTACCCTTACTGGTGTGTGGCATAGTAGCAATCCAGAAATTACTACTCTGGAAGTCCTCCTCCTCAGCTTTCTGCGTAGCTCTCTAAATTCTCTCCTTGGGACCTCTTTGCTTTTCCTTCCTATGTCATTGGTACCAATATGTATCGAGACATCTGGCTGCTCTCCCCGCCCCTCCAAGATGCTGCAGATGCGATCCGAGATGTCCCCGACCCTGGCACCTGGGAGGCAACATTCCATCTGGGTGTCGCATTCACATCCACAGAATCTCCTGCCTGTTGCCCTGACTATTGAGCCCCTATCACTATCACTCTCCTCTTCTCCCTCTTTCCCTTCTGCAGCACAGACTCGTGCTCAGAGCTTGTAACCTGGTGTCTGTGCCATTCCCCTAGGAGGTCATCCCCCACAAAGGTCTCCAAAATGGTATGCTTATTATTGAGCGGAACGGCCAGAGAGGTCTGCACTAACCGTCCCATTCCTGCTTCTGACAGTCACTCAGCTACCTGCCTCCTGCAACTTAGGGGTGACTACTTCCCTGTAACTCTGACTTCCATACAGAATGTTCTATAAAATATAGCATTTTATATAATGTTAATATAATTTTTAAATTAGTTTAATATAATTTTGAAATCCATATTAATATAATTGTGAAATACCCTATAATTATGTATCAGTGAATATATCCGATTCATTTTCTAATTAATAAACATACCACAACCTTTAGTTTCTAACGTTTTGGAGCTTCAACAGATTTATGTTGTCAGTGTTTCAAGTTACAACACCTACAAATTGTAACAGTAAGCAAGAATGGAGATCGGTAGCTCTTTGTTAGTAAAATGTTGGCTCACTGAACACCAATCCTGTCCACTCAAAACATTTTTCTTTTGCCATTGTACCTGTCAATGACTTTATGACATTGTTTACTTGTATTGTGAGTTGTGGTTTGTGTTTGTTTGATGTGCATATTACAAAATAAACATTTAACGTGTCTGCAGTTTTCAGGCCACGTCAAGGTTTTCTGCTCAGCAGTCATTGGTTCACGCAGCTGTTAAAAAGAAATTAGAGGGAACATTGCCTGTGGAGCCATTTCACTACGGAAGGCCTTTCTTTATGTCACAATAGCGAATGACTCTATCAATCAAAAGGAACCACAGAGCATCCTTTCCAATCTCCATTGCTCACAGCTCCGTCTTTATGACTCCTAAACGACACTTGCAAGGTCCAGTCCCTGACCGATGGACCCACAACAGACCCAGTCTGCATGCAAACATCTCGAGCTAAAGTGGGTCATCATCGCAGAATTTTTCTCACCACATTGATGCACCTCACCTCTGTCAAGTTTCCACCTGAGTGGATATATTTGTAGGACACGTGGTAAACTGTTCAAATTATATCATTTCTACTCTAAGACTAAATTCATTCCAACTTCAGATACAGGATTGCAGTATGCACATGAATTTAGAAGTCAATTTCCAAATCATTGTTAGCTCATTTTGTATCAGAGGATGATGGGTCTTAAACTTAACGTACACTGAACTAAATTACCTTGTTAACTTGCATCACAATAAATGTCCATAAATATCTTGGAAACTGCCGCTCAGTGAAGGCAGAATTACTGATGACATTCACTGCTCCACTTTCTATGTACCACCGCTTCCTTTGGCTAACTTAGAAAAAATAGACAAAAATCAAGAGAGTAAATAATTCCCTTCCCTCCTGTATACTTCTGTCTCCCCCAACACCCCCAGTTTGGCTAGAAGGAGAGACAGACCAATGTCAACTCTCTCTCAGGCCAACATCTCCAGCTCTATGTGCCGATGCTTTTTTTTGCCGTTAGGGGGAGGGGGGATTGTTGCTTGCTGCCGCTTACACACAGGAGGGGGGAGCTGGGGAGGGCTTTAAGGTTCTAACATTTAAGTTTGTTCATTCTTTGGGGCATTCCTCTGTTTTCGTGAATGGTTGCAAAGAAAAAGCATTTCAGGATGTATATACATTTCTCTGACATTAAATTGTATCTTTGAGCCTTTGAACCTCTAGGTCTCTAAGACTTAATTGGCTTCAGTGGACTAGCTGTAGTTCACATGCCTGACTTAAGACAAAGTACCAAAGTAGCCAAAGTAGCCATTGTATTCTAGGTTCTGTGATAGAACATAGACGAGTACAGCACAGAAACAGGTTCTTCGGCTCACAACGTTGTGCCAAAACAATTAAATTAGCAATCAAATGGCCAACTAAACCAATACTTTCTGCCTACACAATGTGCATATCCTTCCATTTCCCCTTACGTTCATGTGCCTATCTAAACATCTCTTAAAAATCCCTAATGTATCGGCCTCTACCACTCCATGCAGCACATTCCGGGAGAAAAAACAAAAAGAAAACTTGTTTCTCACATCTCCTTTGAGGTTACTCCCTATCACTTTAAATGCACGCCCTCTGGTTCTAGACATTTATACTCCAAGAAAAATATACTGTCTAATGAACGAGGTGGACAGTGGAAAAGACTCTCAAAAATTCCCTGGAAGAAAGACACACCATTCCCACTGATCTATGGTAATCTCTGGTGCATGACATTTCAAGCTAAAGAATGAATGGCACTGAGAGCTTCAAACCCATGATGCAGGCTCACTTGCAAAATTTTAGGGAAGTTTGCTAAGATTACACGGATGAGGGGAGTATGGAAGGCTATGGTATGTGTGTGGGTACTAAACAGGTTGGCATGGAGTAGATGGGCCAAAATGCTCATGTCTGGGCTATAATGCTCTATAATTCTATGAAATGGCAGCCCATTGCAAATGGCAAGAGGGACAGGTCGATTGATTGAAGTTTTTTTAAAATCTGAAATGATCTGAACATGCTGCACACAAATTAAATCACCAATGAACACCCAACTGCTTTGAAGCTTGAATATAACCAAATGGTTCATATCTTAATCATTATAACCTTTATTACATGTCGGTGACATGTTTAAACACAGATTACCCTATGTACCATGCACCACCTTTCCTAAGCTGTGGAGAATCTGCATGTACCACATCGGCCTCCTCAGCCATTTCAAAATTCACAGAACAAGAATGGAAGCACATTGTCCTTGATCAGTGGAACTGCTTAAGAAGATAAAAATGTCTTTCGCAAAATGGATTAAAAACTTTTATAGAACCCTCTGAAGTTTCCTTCAACTGATTGTGGTGGAGTAGAAACCATACTGTTGTTGCTGGGGTTCTTTCCTTTATGTGTTCTTACCCAGTTACAGTATGTTTAATGTCCGAAATATAATAACTATCTCAATTGTACCAGAAACTCATTTGATGGCACACAGGTACCCCTTGTATTTTATAAATAACGTGACGTGCTTCTTCATAGAGAGTGGCAAATGAGTGCTGGTACCATACACAGAATTAAAATTTAAAGATTAAATTAAAAATTAGCCTTTATTTGTCACATGTGTATCAACATACAGCGAACTGTGTCGTTTGCACATCTTTTGTGATGTGCTGGGCGGCTTGCAAGTGTCACAAGCTTCTGTCACCAATATTGCATGGCCACACCTTACTATCCCTAACCCCCTACATCTCTGTTGGAATGTGAAAGGACATTGGAACACATAGGGGAAACCTACACTGTCACGGGCAGAACGGCAGTGGTGGGAATTGAACCCCGAATTTCCAATTGCTGGTGCTGTAAAGCATTATGCTAAGTGCTATGTCAACTTGCTGCCATAAATCTTTCTGTGTATTATTTAAAGATTTCCTGTAGGCTAAAGTTTTCATTTAAATTTAAACATATTCTATTCAATCGATCAACGGGGGAAAACTAACTACAATGGGGTTTACGAGTGCCATTGAAATGAACAATGCAAGCAAAAACATTTTAAGAAAGCAACTGTTGGGATGAAAATTAGTGAAACCCTGCCAAGGCTTGGGAGAGGGGAAATAATTAAGTTGTGATATTTTTGAAGATTAGTGGTCAGGCAATGAATTTTTCAGTTTTAACTAATAAAACTTTAAAAAAGCAGTCTGGAGAACTTACTGGAAATAATTGTTCTCTTTTTCAGTGGCAGCAATAAATGTTAACCATGTTTTCATTCAGTTTTCTGTAAGAATACTTAAAGTGGCTTTTAAAATATTCATGTGGACTATAGGCCAATGTATTTGTTTGTGAAATTAGTCAGTTAGTGTTGTGATGATGATGATTTGATTGTACGGTATTATAATGAGGTAATTACCTTTCTGTAACATGATCAAGCAGGACCCACAGAAAGGAAAGAAGCTCTCATTTCCCAGTTCAACCAATGGTTAAAAAGACAAACAGCCCCTCTTAGAAATCCAAGTTCAAAGTTCAAAGCAAACATATTACCAAAGTATATATATGTCACTATATACAACCCTGAGATTTATTTCCTTGTGGGCATACTCAATAAATCTAGAATAGATTACCAACCATAATGGAATGAATGAAAGACCGCACCAACTTGGGTGTTCAACCAATGTACAAAAGACAACAAACTGTGCAAATACAAAAAGAAAGAAATAATAATAATGGATAAATAAGAAATAAATATTGAGACCATGAGATGAACAGTCAACACTTGGAAGGCTGTTTTAAGGCGGCCAACAATTACTCAGAGTATGTTTGGATTCCTGATCAACATGTGACAAAGCTACCTTAAAAATGCAGAATCACATCAGGTAACACAGTCACACAGTGGTTAGCACAACACTTTACGGTTCGGGCAACCGGGTTCGATTTTCACCCTTGCCTGTAAGGAGTTTGTACCTTCTCCTTGTAATCATGTGAGTTTTCTCTCGGTGCTCTGGTTTCCTCCCACAGTCCAAAGATGTACCAGCTGGGAGGTTAATTGGTTAAATTGTCCCATGGTTAGGCTCAGATTAAATTGCGGGATTGGTAGGTGTTGTGGCTCAAAGGGCTGAAAGTGCCTATTCTGGACTGTATCTCAATAAATAAATAACTTCTTTTCTCAAGTAACTGACAGGTATACAATTGGTTGGCTTTCTATAGCAAATGTTCATGATTTTGAATTCATTGGTGAGCGAGCACTGAGTATATTTTGGAATATTGACTTTCTAAAATGTATTGAGCTCTTTCACTGAAGCATACATTGCCTGAATGCACTCCTACCTCAGCTCATCTTAAATATCAGGGTTGATTGCTGCCCTTTCATGTCACATCTTTGTGTAAAATTTTTTAGAAGTGCTGATTGTGTGGCTCTTCACTTTCTAAGCATCTTCTTGCATTTTGTTGATTGAAGTGAACCCTATTTTGTAAATGACAAGATGCATCCCTTTTACGTAAATTAAATTGCTTTGGCATGTATTTTTCATTAATCCAGCCTCTCACTTCAAAGATGTCACTTCATTACAGAGAGTAGGCCAAGCCAAGTTGTTTCTTGTCGCTATGCTGCTTTTGGTCATGTGACATGAGGTGGCCTGAAAGCCGAGCAAGGTCACATTAGGGCAAGGGTTTCCAGCCTTCTTTATTCCATGGACTAATACCATTAAGCAAGGGGTCCGTGGACCCCAGGTTGCGAACCCCTGTATTAGCCCAGCCTGAGAGATGACTCATCCAGTGTACGGAGTTGGCTTACCTCTTGTGTTGAATCCTGTCATCTCCAGGATCTGAAGCTCTCAATTCCATTCCACTAATCACAATATCTCACTGAAGATTGTTTATTGGTTTGGGGCTGGAAGAGGGAGAGAAAGGTGTAATTGGTTTGACATACATCTGAAATTTTGCTGTAACTTTGCAGTTTAATTCCCCTACCTGGTATGAAGAAATGAATAAAGCTCTGAAGTTCATTCTCTTCCTCTGAGGGCAGAGTTGATATAATAATGTGTCAGCAGACAAACTGTGGGGAGTTAGATTATGCTCATTATATTAAACCATTTAATGTTCTCAGTCATGAAACCACTTTGTCCTTAAGGTACAATAAAACAAATTCTAATCTACTTATTTAACAATGGCATTGCTTTGAAATCACCACTATCAAGAGAAAGCTACAACGCAATACACTGCACAAACCTACTTATGATTTATTTTCTGATGATGAGCTGTAAAAACCTTTTTCCTTCCTCCTCTAATAAACAAATCACCATAATTTACCGATGTCACTTTATGGTTTATGCTAGTTTCTTTAAATTTTCAGCAAGAAGGAATGACTAACTGTACCTTTGGAACTGGGAAGTAGATGGAACGTGATATGCAGAACACACATTCTGGCTGTGAGATGTCATCTCATTTACCTCTAGTGGAGCTGGCTGCTCCTCATGATCTAGCTGCATCTCATAGTCTGCTGTAGATACCACGTCATTCCCCAGATGAGAGAGCATGAGTGTTATGTTTTGTAAATTCAAAACATTAAACTAATTCAAGAGAAGACAAGGAATCCGCGAATGTGGGACTAGCTTCGTGTTTACTTTAAGCGAGGTGTGCACGTATCACGTAGCTTGATGAGGTATATAATTCACGTATTTATACATATAACTCATAATGCGAACTGCAGACTTATCATGGTCTGGAGGCTTGTGTGTCTTAGTGATCTGGAGAGCTATGTTAGCTGGAGTCAAGGTCTTGTGCTTTGGCTCTTGGTAGGGTCTCCCATGCCAAATAGGTCAAAGGGTAGAGGCCAGACTAAGAGTGGCCCACCAGTCCTCCTGGTGCAGCGGCACCCACAACGGACTTCGAGGTGAGTGCTGCCGGGTTCGAATCCAGCCGGCTCCTTGCACACTTTCCATCTATGCTGTGTTGAGCGACGAGCTAGCAACTTGGTCTCGTAAAACACAGACAAAAATGCTAAAGAAATGACAATGTCACCACCCAGTGTGCCGCAAGGTGCAGAAAGAAACCACAGTGACCTCCATGTTTTGGGGTAAAGCTCAGGGACAACAACAATGACTAATCAAAGAAACTGTTATGGAAACAGCAATGGAGAATCCTTGTATATTTGTATGTGGTAGTACGGACAGACGGGTGGAGGACCTTCATCCTTGCCCGAAATGCCAGCATTTACTTAAGTACTACTTACATTACTTAAGTATTAAACATAACATCGAGAATGAAATTATCACAGGTTTATCCCAATCTGAGCCGTTGTTGCAGAGATATGCGAGCGTAGTAGGAATTAGTTATCCCTGTGCTGTCCATTTACCTCCCCTGTCGGATTAGCTTAAAGTGGAAATCACAGGAAAAATGTCAAATACAGCCATTGCCTGGTGCAGTTGTACTGACCACTGTGCCACCAGCTTTCCCACCCTAGAATGGGAGGCATCTGATGACAATTAGAATTTATTTCCTGCCGTGTTTTTGTTAAGTTGCTTGACTGTGAAGCCAGTTCAAAGGGCTAACTGCTACCAGACTCAAATCAACCAAAGCTCTTCACGTGTCCTTGGGAGGACCACCACCATTGTCTTCCCCACAGGATTTGTGTTGCTTTATTCAGTGCTATGGTTTACATTGAAGACCACATAAATTAAAATATGGAGCTGGTTAAAGAGCGAACCTAAAGACATATATGCAACATGAGTGAATCTGACAACTGATTACTAAATCCAGCTTGGAAAATTGACTCAGTTCTGACATCAGCACTTCAGGAATGGTTTTAATATCTCTGCACTCAGCCATGGCATGGGAAATTATATCCATCCCTTATTCTTTGCGGTTCACTAGCCCTACATTTCTCATTTTCCTACAGCTCAATTGATTGCTCTTTGTTTTGGTGATTGCTTGCATTAAATTTAAATCCATTTAGCTCATGCATAAGCAGGAAGACAATGTGTGCAATTTATTAACCTCTTTGTACGTTATAAACTGGTGATGATCTTTTAGCCTGACTGCTCCTAACAAGTATTTGCTTGTTTTGCAATGAGATGTCACAATTTGGCCAAGATCAGAAACAGACCCTGACAATGAATTGAGCCAAAGCGGTCTTCCAGTTCAACTTTGAATAATGTCACAAAACCACTGTAAGCTATGGATCTATTTCTTTTAGCACAATGACTCCCCTTAGCACTAATTATTGACTGATAACTTATGCATACCCATGTAAGTTGCTCCTCTGCAAAATTAATATACACGTTAGCTTCACCTCCGAGTGTGTGAGCTTACTTACGTGATTTGTAGTTGTACTGACACAACAAATTGGCAATGAGTACGAACCTGAATGTCAGCGAATATCACCAACTACACCAACAGTTACGAGATGACAGAATTTGGAAGGAGAGAGACAGCAAGAGGAAAGAGTGAACCAATATGAAGAAGGTAGTCACAGATGCTAGAAGAGAGTTTGTGAGGAACAGTGCACAGTATGCAGTGAGAGATGCACAACTAGCAAAGCTAAAGTAAAAATGGCTTTCTCCGGGAAAGTTGATGAACTTGATGGTGCTAATGGGGACTGGGATTCGTATATCGAGAGGGTTGAACTGTATTGTAATGCTAACGATGTGGATGAGATAAAGGAAGTCTCCACACTTCTTGGCTTAATAGTTGCTAGAACATACAGTCTCTTACACAAGCTTAGTAACTCCTGAAAAGCCAGCAAGCAAGGCGTTCAATGAAATTGTTTCAATTTAGCAAAATCACTTGAGCCCAAAAGCGCTAGTAATAGCTGAGAGACTTAGATTTCACAAAAGGAACCAGTCAAAGGACAAAAGCATTTATGAATACATTGCATAGAAAGAAGAAATTACCTTTCAACTCATGAGAGAGCACAGGCCATCAAATTTTTGCAGTTGATGTTCCTGTAGCAGGCAATTCCTTTTTTACAAGGTCGAGTTGCTAGCTCAGCACTCAACTCAGCATGGCTGGATTTGAACTTGGGACCTTCTTCCCTAAAGTCCAGTACTGATGCCACTATTCCACCAGCCAGCCATGAATACACTGCAGAACTGCACAAACTTTGCCAATACTGTGACCTCAGAGATGGACTTTCTGATGTATTAAGGGACAGGCTTGAAGGTGATATGCATACTCAAAGCAATTAAAGTGCTTACCAGGCTGAGTGAGTATGGTCTGTGCACAAGGAGAGAAAATCATGAGTTTCTCAAGAATGAAATCTCACACTGTGGACATGCCTTTGACCAGCGCGGCTTGCATAAGTCACAAGAGAAGACTAAAACAGTGCAGCAAGCAACAGACCAGAAAATAAGTCACAACTCAGGTTATACTCGGGCCTTGTAAACCACTACCACGGGTTTCTCCCAAACATTGCTACAGTGCTGCACCCATTGAATGCACTGTTGTTGTCAGGAGCAAAGTGGAGATGGTCAGAAGGATGTGAAAGAGCATTTAAGGAAACGAAAAGACTATAAAATCGATGAACTGCTCACCCATTATGTCCCATCTCTGTCCATCAGACTGGCGTGCAATGCATCCCCTCGAGGCATTGGAGCTGCTTTGTCACACACCACGAAAGATGGATCTCAGCAGCTGAATGCATTTTCTTCAATTCAATGACGGGCACAGAACACAACTACACACAATTCGACTGAGAAGTGTTTAGTCTAGTATGGGGAATAAAGGATTTCCACCACTACCTCTATGGACAAAAGTTTTACTCTAGTGTCAGACTACCAGCCCCTTGTGTCCATTTTTAGTCCCTGGAAGGGAATTCCAGTGCTGTCTGCTACCCAGTTGCAATGTTGGGCAGCAGTTGATGGAATTCTATTAAATCTCAGGCATCGGAGATCAATCTTCAGTCCCGGCATCCTCCATGTGGAATGAGCGAGTTTTCTTCAGGTTCTCCAATTTCCTTTCCAGGTTCAAAGAAGTGCCAGGTAGGTTAATTGTCTCGCGGTTATCAGGGTTGTCAGTGGTTGCTGAGTGATCTGACTTGAAGGGACAGAAAGCTTTAGTCTGCTTTATTTCTCTAAACAAATAAAAATCTCAAAGTAACCTTGAACAACTACAGTAATATTGGTTAGGGAGTCAGTGACAGCAAAGGGCCTGTGGTTCATTTTCAAGTCACAACTTGAAGAAGAACCTTCAGGAAGTGTTTTCATCTGCCAACCACCCTTGTCTTCTTCATCTTGGAAGCTGCAGGCTTGGGAAGTGCAGTCTGAGTCGACTTTGGGACGAAGTGCCCTACAGCACATTGTGGATGGAATGAACAATTAGAATAGTGGAGTGGGTAACAACAAAGTTGGCTGCTTTGATATGGATTGTGTTAACCTTCTCGAGAGTTGTTAGAACTGCATTTATCCAACAAATGGAGAATATTCCATCATAATTCCTACATGCCATAGGGATGACGAAAAGGCTTTGGGATGACAGTAGATAAGCCATTTGCTTCATGATTCCCATTACCCACCCTGCTCACTATTTATGAGGCTGAGATGAGTTTCTGGTTAATAGGGGTTTCCAGGATGTTGCTGGTGAGGGATTTGGTCAAGGTATAGGCACTGAATCTCAGGATAGTTGGATATGTTTTTCTTGTTGGAGATGACCATTGTCTGGCACTAGTATGAATGCTACTTGCTACCTAACATCACTTGCTCTTGCGGCATGCAGGCACGAGACGAGTTACTTTATCTGCTGAAGAACTGCAAGTAGAATTGAACATAGTGCAATCGTCAGTGAACATTCTCACTTCCGGCCTGGGGCAAGGACAATAGACCTCCAGCAACCACAGCCAACTTGCTTTGTGCGAGGCAGGATTCCATCCACTGGTGTATTTTCCCTTTGCTGCCCAAAGATCAGAGCAGAGCCTTAAAGGCAGGCTCTGCATGGTAGACAGGCATCAGCAAAACAAATAACAGTTGTAATGGGAGAGTGTGAGACTTCAGGGGAGAAGGGAGGGGGCTACCTTTAACGCTAATGCCCAGCTGGGAAATCTTCAGAAAGTTATGAAATATGGAAAAGTTAACTTAAAAAAATATTTAAGGTGTTTTTCATCCCGATTATTGTTTGAAAACCTGACATGTATGATAATGGATTTCAGCTGTTGTGTACGTGCCGCTAGGAATCGTGGGAAACAGGTCTCGACTTTGAAGAACTCTCTCGTGGCAATCACAATGCTATAAAACAAAAAGCTGTCAAGGAGGTTAAGGAAACTACATGGAGGAAGGATGCAAGCCTTTTAATTGACGTTCCTGCACCTTT